>NW_024423897.1:23372146-23422467 GCF_017311325.1 Ursus maritimus
GGGGAGCTTCAGAAGCTCTGGGGGTGGTTTCTGGCCACCCTTACTCGCTGCGTGAATCGAGGCAAATCACCCAACTGGGCTCCAGAGGAGGGGACAGTGCCTGCTCCACGGGGTTTTTATAAACATTCAATAACATTTCCTAAAACACAGGTCAATGTAAAGGACTGTGCAGCTGCCTGGCTGACAGACAGGAGGGTAAGCTAGGCAGAACCCAGGCCAGGGTCTGGGCGGGAAAGTGATGTCCCTCTGAGGTCAGGGGAGGCCGTGGAGTTGTCCCAAGGGCAGAGTACAGGCAGGAGAGGGGGTGCCTCGACTATGGGGGGGGTCACGAAGAGCAGACTATAGAAGTAGGCTTTGGCTCCTTAAGTCCCGGGGAGCCTGTGCCTGTGTCCAAAGCAGGAGGGGTGACTTCAGGTCTCTGGAAGGAGGAGCTATACTGTGCCTTCAAACATAAGGTTTGGCAGGGCTTGGCTGGTAAAAAACAAAAACAAAAACAAAAACCAATAAAAACAGCAACAACAAAAACACAAAAACAAAAAATATAAGGCTTGGCATGTTTCCTTGGAGAGGTGACACGGGCAAGGAAGACAAGGCGGAACGTCAGCCCGTCTGGGACACACTGGCACTCACCCCTGGGGAGTTAAGAAGCCAGTGAGTGACCTGACGCTCAGCTCAGAGACCCCTGGCCTGAGTGCCTCGAGGCCCAGGCCCCGGTGTGGAGTCCAGGCGTGCAGAATCTCTGGCTGCCGTCGTAGAATGAAAGAAAAATCAGGAAGGGCGCGTGCCTGGCTCAGTCGGTAGAGCGTGTGACTCTTGATCTCGGGGTTGTGAGTTTGAGCCCCACCTTGGGTGTAGACATTACTTAAAAATAAAATCTTAGGGGTGCATGCGTGGCTCAGTCAGTTAAGTGTCCAACTCTTGATCTCAGCTCAGGTCTTGATCTCAGGGTCGTGAGCTCAAGCCGTGCGTGCATTGGGCTCCACGCTGGGCTTGGAGCCCACTTAAGAAGAAAAAAAAATCTTAAAAAAAAAAAAAATTAGGAGACTCTGGCCCAGTCCCTTATTTTACAGGTGGGAGAACAGCCCAGAGTGGGAGCTTGATGTGTGTAAGTCACACAGCCTACAAATGTCACTCCTCCTTTCACTCCCACCCCTTTTCAGAAAGAGCCTTGTGGCACAGAAGGAGACCTTTGTCTGGCCCCAGCAGGGCCCTCTGCACCTCCCCCAGGTCCAAGGATGAGCTCCCGTGTCAGGGAGAGATGAGGTCAGCAGTTCTCAGAGAAGAGAGGAGGTGCCGCCCTGCCTGGGATGGTGTGGTCTCCACCTCACCTCTCCCTCTCTGGCTCCAGGCAGGAGCTTCTAACGAACCTGGCTGGGCAGCCTTTGCCTCCTTGGAAAGCCTCCAGAGGAACTACAAGGAAACAGTCGTTGTCTGCAGTCTGCATTCGCCAAAGGCCCTGGCACTCCCTGTCCAGAAGGCCTTGGGGCTGCTTCTCACCCTTTCCCGGGGCGCCAGGCCCCTTCCCCTTCTCTCCACTGCAGAGGTGCTCGGGTGGGAGAGCAGACGCACAGCGCCCCGAGGGACTGGCAGAAACAGCTCCTGCCGAGCCATCCTTTACAAAAATGCTGCCAGGTTATGGCAGTCCTCTGACTAAAACCCCTCCTCAGTCCAGTAAAGCCCAAGTCTGAACAAGCCCTGACTCTCGAGCCCTTGTCACCTCCCAGACTGCAGCTCTGTGGCTCTCCCTCCATCACCCCTCCAGCCAGGCTGACCCCTCACTTCTTCCCTCTCACCAGACACGGCAGCCCAGAGGCCTAGGGACGTTTGCACTTGCAGCTACGCCCCAGAGTCCTGATCTTTGCTGAAATGTCACCTTCTCAAGGAAGCCTTCCAGGATCACCCTGTTTGAAGATGCTGCCTGCCCGTCACTCCTCACCTCTTTCCTGGTTTTATTTTTCTCCACCTAACATTCACTGTTACTTTCAAGTCACAGTCCTCTCGGCCCCATCAGGACGAGCGCAACACGACAGCAGATGGTGTCGTCCCTCCGTTCATTCGCGTCTGGATCCTTGGGATGCACACAGCAGGCCCCCCACAAACCCTGGGCGAACACTGAGTGGATAAATGAGGGCATGACTGAACAGGTGAAGAGAGCAGCAGAAACCATCCGGCCCTCCCTGGGCAGAGGACGTGCCTGCTCCCTGCTCTGGAACGCCTGAGATGTGCCCGACTCTCCAGACTTTGTAAAGAGGGAACAGACCAAACTGGGGTCCAGCTCTTGGCTGTTAACACCCCCCGGGGCGATCACCACCTCAATCCCACTCCTCCAAGTCCATCTTTTATTTTTTAGACAGCTTCGTCTGCCGCTTTTACCCCAATCAAAACTCTCTGGTTTCTTCGCAGCTGTTTTATTTGCTGGAGGTACAAATTAGATAAAAGGCCCACATCTGAAGCCTGCAGCTTGATGACTTTTTACATCTACGGCCACCTGGGCCACCCCCCGGCCCCCATCCAAGATGAGGGCCATTTCTACCGCCCCGAGGCTTCCCAAAGCTAGCTCCCCTCCTGACTCGATCACCGCAGGACCGGCTGCGACGGTGTCAGAACTTCACCTAAATGCGACGCACGGTCTGTGTGCTGTCGTATCGGGCTTTTCTTGCCCAGCACTGTGTCCGTGAAGCTTCCCCATGTGGCCCCAAATCGCAGGCTTTTGCTATTTTTTACTGCTGTATCGATTCCTTTGCACATCTTCTTGAGTCGGGATTAGGTGATGGGGGCCAGGTCCTTCGTCAGGCCTAACAGGGAACACGGGGAGCCCCCCACTCGCTCAGCCCCCCCTTCTCTGGCTTTCCGTGGACACACTGGCTGGAGAGGGACTCACGGGCTCTGCTCCAGGCTTGGGGAAGCGGACCAGCCCTCGGAAGCCACACCGGCGTCCTGGGCAAGGACTAGAATCAGGCTGGGGCTCAAACTGCTCATCTCGCCACTTTTTGGCGAGGTGACCTCGGGCAAGTCGGTGAGGCTTTACTTCTTTTCTTTGACTATAAACTGAGTACACGCTGTTAGGGCTTATACCACCAGACACTCGTCCGTCGTCGTCTTCATGGCGATCTTTGCCTGAGAGGCCAATCCATAGCTCTTTCCTGGCCATCTCCCCTCACCCCCACGGCGGTGCCCGCTCAGGCCTCAATTTCCTCAACTTGCACAATACTTTATAATGAGCCCAGAAGAAATACAAGGAAGCACAGCTATACGGGGACCATTTACAAGCACCGTAATGAAAGCTTTGTATCCTCATTAGATAGCATTCGTTAAGAGACCTTCGTTCAGGACTTTGAACTTGAGTGTCATAAAGTGCTGAGTGAAGAAGGAGTTTTAAGTGCAGAACGCAGTTTGAGATGCAATCTGCTCTCCCCGATGCAGGGGCCTGAACCACTCACGCCCACTCATCGCGGTCTGCTGCCTCCCAGCTAGAAAGCCGCCACCCCCACGACTAGGCCACACATGAGACACAGCCCCATCAAGGGGCCTGGCACATTATGGGGACACCAGTGCCACCCCATGACTCAGCCCCTCAAGACGACCGGCCTCAGTGACGTGGCCCATGCGGTGACTGTATCAAGGGGCGCCTTGGGAGCACTCGTGACCCCCGTGATGACCATCACCTCTCCTTCAAAACATCACAAAGCATTGATAACCGCAGTAATAGCATCTGATACGGGCGGGCAATCGACAGTTTGTCCGTCACACATGAAATGGGACAATGAGTGTCTGGGGAACCACGGCTGCTTTGTTGATGGGTGAGGTGAGGTCTCGGGACCCAGGGGAGCGCCAGGGCCTCCACCTCAGTGTCTCCTGACACTGGCCACGTTCCGGGGATGCACCATCCCCGCGGCAGTCCCCCCACAGGGCAGGCTGCGACACTCCGGCAGCCACCTTGCCGGGAGATCACCGTATGCCCGCGAGGACATTTGTTGAGGGGTTACTCTGCGGCAGGTAACTCACCCATGAGCCCATTTAATCCACTCAAGTCTAGGCAGTGGTGTTATGGGTGGAATTGTGTGTCTCCCCAGAAGAAATCGAAGTCCTCAGCCCAGGACCTACGAATGGGACCTTCCTTGGAAATAGAGTCTCTGTAGATGATCAAGTTCAGAGGAGGTCATTAGGGTGGGCCCCCATCCAGCAGGACCTGTGTCCTTCCGCAAAGAGGAAATCTGGAAGCTGAGCCACGCACGCACACGGGAAACTGGGATGATTGAGTAGCTGAGGTGGGCCTAGAAGGGTCCCCGAGAGGCTGCTTGCTCCCTGACTGGTGGGCAGGGGCCCTCCCTGCTGCGGGTGTCTACACCCGCTCACACCCACTGCAGCCTGGCGGCTTCCCCTGGAGAAGGAAGTGCTGAGTCAGTGGCTGGGGGAAGGAGATGCCAACACAGGCCCCAGGCTGCGGCGGGGAGGGTGGGGGGCTGCACGCACAGAGGAGAGAGGGTGTGATAGCTTGAAGACAGGGGAGCCTGTGCTGAAAGTGCCCGGAAGTGGTGCCCACCTTCCCTCGTGGGCCCTTTCCTCCTCCACGTCCTGCCAGACCCTTGGCAGGGGTGGGAACCCCGTCAAGGCCACAGAGTGGAGCAGCCCGGGGCCAGCCCGGAAAGAAAGGGGTGGCCACGGGCAGAGGGGGTGAAGACGGGGTCAAGAGAGGGTAAGGGTGCTGGTAGCAGGTGGACCTGGGGTCCCACTCCATTTTCTTCACTCCCTGGCTGGGAGCATTTGGTCTGACCTCCCTTGGCCTCAGTCTCCCCATGTGTAAATCAGAAATAACAATAATATGGCCTTCCCTTATAAAGTAGAGGCAATTTAAAAAACCCCTCCCTCATCACAGTCCCTAATATATAGTAAGGACTCCATAAACGTTCGTGGTCATCATTGTTACGCGACTGCCCTTGGACCATCCTGAGAATAAACACGGTATGGAGGGAACAAGGTCTGGTGCGTCCTAGACAGCGAGGTGCAGCATGAGGCAGCCAGCGGCCAGGCCAGGGTCCCCGCCTGGCTCTGCACGACTTCCTCGGGTGCACTCGAGCGAGCACAGGGGAGCCAGTGTGTGACTCTTGCAGACCCCCCAGCAGGAGGCTGGGAGAAGAACAGGACCACACTGGGAATGTGGCTTGAACCAAGTGGAGGGACCCATTCGGTGGCTCTCTTTTTTCTTTTTTTTGTAAGATTTTATTTATTCTTTTGAGAGAGAGAGAGAGCCCAAGCAGGGGGAGGGGCAGAGGCAGAGGGAAAAGCAAATTCCTTACTGAGCAGGGAGCTTGATTTGAGGCTCAATCCCAGGATCGTGAGATCATGACCTGAGCTGAAGGCAGACGCTTAACCGACTGAGCCACCCAGGCCGCCCCTCTCTTTTTTTCTTTTCACTTTTCCTTTTCCTTTTTTTTTTTTTTCTCACAGCAGCAGAACCGTCTGTCTAAAAGAAATCTTGGGCAGAAAGCCAGCAGACGACACTGATGTCAGCAGCAGGCCAAGTGGCCGTGGCCTTGGGCTCCAGAGTCCCACCCTGTCAGGCTCTCCCACCGCCCCCCCCCCTCGACAGCACCCCAGGACAGCACCTCAGGGCGACCCACGGACTGAGTGGATGATCCCCTGGCCCCGATGCCCCAAGTCTTCAACCTAGAAACCCATTAGCCTCCTCTCTGGTCCCTTCCAACATGGAAGCAGCTGCCGTGTGCGGCCTGTACCCCGGGCCCGCGTGGTGTGCAGAGCTCGCTGCGCCAGGAGTCAGGACGCCCCCGCAGCGGCTGTGGAGAGGGGCCGTCTTCCAGAAGTGACCTGGGGTGACCTGCTGTGAAGGAGGGAACCCCAGTTCAGCTAGAGGTCGTTCTCTGGCTGGCTTCCGAACCCAACCACCCTTGGCTTACTCACTTCCAAGAGCTGATGGAGGACATTCCAGCAAGGACGCGTCCAGGGCAGGGAGGGAGTCGCCTTGCTTGGGCCACACCCATCGGACGCCATGGGGAACAGTCTTCAATGCTGGGGCCACTGGAAACAAGGGGTGTTGCGCGTGCCTCCCCTCACACCTGCACACCTGAGAGAGCCCCATTTCTCCTTTATCCGCGTGGTTGGCAAGGCCAAGAGCCCGCGGGTGGAATTCACCAGCGGTGAGGAGGACCTGCTGGGGCCCGGGCAGCGGCAGCAGCGCTACAGGCGGGGCCGTCCTTGTCTGGCCCCGTGGCGGGGCTCGGGTCTGGATGCCCTGCGCACGGGCCCTTGCAGACCCGGCCTCGATGTACGGCTCTGCGAAACCGGGGTCACGAGCAGTGAGGTCATGGATGCGAGCGAAACGGCTCCGTAAGGCGCAGGGGCTATGGGGCCACGTGAGCAGAAGGCCCGGGACGCTGCCCGACTCCGGCCTGCTGCTCCTCATGACCACCTGGGGGGGCCACACCTCATTTGTGGAAGGGCAGGGCCGCAGTCTCTTCTCGAATGTGCCACCCCGGTACCAGGGCTGTGTGGGCCCCCCGGGCTGCCAGCTACATGTGGTGCCGAGGCTCTCCTTTGGGTGCCAGAAAGTTTGGGGTTTTGGCTTGTTCTCCAGATGTGTTGTGGTGGGAAGGGCTGGACTTGGCGGGTGACAAGGGCCCTGGCCCTGGCTCCCCCTGGACTCACATGGGGACCCTTTGCCTCTCTGGGCCCCTGTGTCCTCACATGTAAACTAACAGACTGTCCTGGCCATCCAGGGATACAATTCTTGATTCTCCTTCCTACCTCGAATGACAGTAGGTGCTTACGGAGTGATGACTGGGTGTCTGGAGGCAAAGGCCTCCCCCTACTGTACAGCTCTGGGACGTAGTGCCCTCATCCTCCCCACTCTACAGAGCAGGAATTTGGGGCTCTGAGAGGCAAGTGGCTCCCTGAGGTCACGCGCTGGTAACTGGCAGGGATGGAATTCACGCAGAACTTGCTTCCTGCCCCAGCCCTCCCCTCTCCCCCATGCTCACACACCGCCTCCATGCCTCCGCGGGCCAGGGCTGGGGTGGCTCTCTCCTGAGCACATTCTCTGGAAGTGCTTCCTCTTCAACCGAATTTTGAAGACGGCATGGAGAACAAGATGAAGTTGTGCCAAAGCCAGACTGAGTCATGGAAACAGGTGCTCACGGGGTGGCACCATTTTACACGCGTGCTGCCTTACCGAAGGCATGGGCACTGCTCCCTCCTTCCCTTCCTCCGCCTCCCCCTGCTGGGAGGACCTGGTCAAGGCACTGACCAGTGGGAAGGGACGCATTTCTGGCTGTGACTTGGGGCCCTCCAATGACCGTGGTCAACCCAGTGCTCCATTTCCCCAGGACCAGGCATCCCAAGGAATGAGGCCCAGTTGGGTCGGTCCCAAGCCCCTGTTCGCCACCTTCGAGGCCGGGTGCCTACCTGCTGCCATCCTCTCACGCCATCAGGTGTGGGCTTTCTGGAAGGGCATGGCTGGCTCAGGGGTGTGTCTGGTGTCTGGCCTTGCACTGGTCAGTCTGTCTCAGGCAGGTTTCCCACAGCGGGTTCCACTGTTGGCCCCGAGCTAGTTCCATAGTCCGTGTCTAGGGCCACCCTTGTTCTCCTGCTCCCCGGTGCCTGGCTCATGTTTTGACTTATCAGAAATGCTGTGAAGTATTTTAACTGACCAGTACTCTCTGTACTGGCCACACGTCACCCTCTTCCCATGCCCCTGCTTGAAGCCAGTGACACGAAGGGCTGCCTGGGCACTGTGGCTGGTCACTCAGGACTCTGAAAAGACTGAGAAGAGAAGAGACACTTGGGGCTGGTCAGGAAGCACCTGGTTTCTGTGATGACGAAGCAGGTGGTATTGGGGACTGTGAGCAGCTGGCCGAGCGCGGCTCTGGGAGAACCTCTCTGGTCCTCACTACCTCGTCAGCAGCCCCGATGCCCCGCACAACTCGGAGCTCTGGGCGAAGGGTGTGAGAATCTGCCGTCACCCGGAAGTTTGGTTTCATGGAGCTGACATCTTCAGCCCTCATCATGAAGGAAGTTCATGGAAAACACCGGAAGGAAAAGCTTAAGATTCTTCCTTCAAGGATATTAAACATGTATAAATCAAATGCCTTAAGTAAAATGAATGCCCTGAATTAGTTGCCACAATTTAAGAGTAAAAGTTTATTTCAGGGCACCTGGGTGGCTCAGTTGGTTAAGTGTCTGCCTTCGTCATGATCCCGGGGTCCTGGGATCGAGTCCTGCATCAGGCTCCCTGCTCAGCGAGGAGTCTGCTTCTCTGCCTCTCCCCTGGCTCATGCCCGCTCTCTCTCTCTCACTGTCTCTCTCTGCCAAATAAATAAATAAAATCTGTAAAAAAATAAGTCAAAGTATTTCACATAAAATCTGGAATTTTGTCTTCTGTTGAAAAATTGGAAAACCTGACAGGACTGGGGCCTGTGCTCTTGCGTGGAAAAATTTGGCAGGAACTGAAGGTTCTAGTCCTGACTTAGCCCTAAGCTCCTCATCCTGGATCCTTTCACCATGGCCCGTTTTCCTTAGCTTAGGCCCCTTCCCTCATTTCTGTCTCCTTCCATGGGTGGATAAAGGATTTTTGTTTGGTTTGGTTTGGTTTGGTTTGGGGGAGGGGTCTTACATTCTTTTATTATAATAATGCAAACTTGTTTTATGTACAAGGATTGGTTCTATCAGATAAGGTTTTTTCCCTCCTATATAGTCCATCTATCAAAGTAAGTCCCATAATTCGAGAAAGCCTGCACACTTGTCCTGCTTTCATTGGTTCGCAGACCACATGAACCACATGAAGACCATCCGAAGGCTCTGAGAAGCCCAGTGATTTCCCAAAGCACCATGGTCCCCATGTGATATAGTGGGCGCCTTCCCAGGCAGTCTCTGTGCCCTGGGGGGGGAGGTTGACGCTTTCGTATCCTATCAAAGCGCTGGGCAGGTCTCAGCGAGCCGGCAGACAAACATCTCTGTGATGTGGGGGAAGCTGCCTGTTTGACTCACAGAAGGGGCAGAGACAGACGATCAGATGAACTTCAAACCAGGGCCAGTGAGTCAGCCTCCGGCTGCCAGCCTTGCCCTCGAGCCGGCAGACAAACATCTCTGTGATGTGGGGGAAGCTGCCTGTTTGACTCACAGAAGGGGCAGAGACAGACGATCAGATGAA
The DNA here is from genome assembly GCF_017311325.1 of Ursus maritimus. Taxonomy (NCBI): domain Eukaryota; kingdom Metazoa; phylum Chordata; class Mammalia; order Carnivora; family Ursidae; genus Ursus; species Ursus maritimus. The sequence goes on from NW_024423897.1 coordinate 23,381,310, forward strand.
CTTCAAACCAGGGCCTTCAACCTTGCCCTTGGCCTGGGTGTCCCCTCACAAGCCTGGCTGAGGCTACAATCCTAAGGGTTAGAGTCATTAGAACCTCTACCCCAGGACCACTGACCACGGGTCCCAGCCCCTGCCAGGCTAGCGCCCTGCTCAGGCAGGAGTGCTGACTCAGATGGCCACGCCAGCGCCCCAAGCAGCTCCGGAGATCGAGTCCTTTCATGCCGGCTGCAGTTGCTTGGGGATGGCTCCCTGGGGCACGCTGCTGGGTCTGGGTCTGATTCTGTAAAGGGTGGAGTGCTACAGTCAGCTGGTAAAGCCTGCCACGGTTGGAAAGGAAGGAGTAGTGGATTTACTCCCCAATGCCATTCTGCCTCTAGTCAGTGGGCAGGTCAGAGGCCCTTCCTGGGGTTGGGGGGAGCCCACGAGAGGGAACTGGGCTCTCCAGTTTGGAGGGGAAGCTGAGGCACGAATGAAATAGACGGTAGGACCTCTTGGTCGTGCTGTGTCCAAGCCAGCCTCGACATGCCTGCCACTCCCACAGCCTCCTCGGAAGTAGCCATGTTGGTGTCACACGACCCCCAGCTCCCTGGCTGCAGGACTGTGGGTGGGGACCCAATCTGGAATCTGATTCACCAGCCCCTGAGGTGACCTGGTGGGGATAGTGACTGAACCGAGTGGAAGGGGAGTGGAAGGCAGAGTAAAACCGTTGGCTGAGTAAAAACAGAGGTTGTAAGATCAATAAACAAGTGGAGAGAGAATGACGACAGAGCCGAGTGGGGCTCGTGATGCGACAACCCCCGGTTCCTGCAGCCGCCACACCAGCCGAGGTGTGGAAGTGTGGGAGCATGCCTGCTCCTTTATCACGACTCAGTGCCCATAATCCTTGGAATCTGTTTCTGGCCAAGGGGATTTTTCCGAGGGCCTGGGCCTTTTAGGCCCGCTGGGGTCTTAGCCACTAGCCGAGGAGGTCAGGGTGGGCTCCTGGGGGCACAATGGCCAGATCGTGGCGTGGGCTTGATGAAAAGCCATAGCTCTGTCCTCAACTAGAATTCGTGCTGTACTCACTCCTGGGCCACTTTGGGTGGGACGTGGCATCCTCCCTGGGGACTGGCCTTCAGAGAACTTGTGTGAATCTGTCATGAGTGGCAGCCTGGATTTAGCTTTTTTTTTTTTTTTTAAAGATTTTATTTATTTATTTGAGAGAGAGAGGGAGAGAGAGAGCACAGCACGGGGAGGGTCAAAGGCAGAAGGAGAGAGAGAAGCAGACTCCCCACTGAGCACGGAGCCCTACAGGGGGCTCGATCCCATGACCCTGAGATCATGACCTGAGCCAGAGGCAGATGTTTAACCGACTGAGCCACCCAGGTGCCCCTAGCCTTTTGCTAATTCAATAAATATTGATGAGGAGGAGATAAAAGCCTGGGTGCACCAGCCAAACCACCTGGGTTTGAATCCTGGCTCTGCCATGTTCCAGTCGGGTGACTTCGGGCAAGTCACGTAGGCTCCGTGTGCCTTAGTTTCCTCAGATGTAGAATGGGGACACTGTCGGCACATCACAGGGCTGTTGTGAGGGATAAACATGAGCACTGAGAATGGGGCCTGGCATACAGTGAGTGCTACTAAATGTCAGGCCTCGTGCCAGGGGCTGAAGGGACAACGTGGGCTGGGCCCTGCCCTGGAGGACTCTAGAATTCAGAGGCCACTGAGGGCCCGTGCCCACCTTGGTCTTCCATGCTGTGAGAGAACCGGTCTTTTCTGGGCCTGATCTCAGCCAACCTTCGTGAGACCGACATCCGCCCCCACACGTCTCCACCCGCCTCAACCCTTCTGCGCAGCCTGGGCTGATGCGTGCTGGCCAGACGTGGCAGTGGCTGGGCCTGTACCCCAGGTGGGGGAGGCGGGCAGGGCTGGGAGTCAGGAAGACCCCTGTGTTGGGGCGGGGGGGCACGGGGATGGGGGAGGGAGGCCCGGCCTGGGATGCCCTGACTGAGGGGCCGCCTTGTGGCGGACATTTCCCAGGGCCGCTGCACCCATCACCACAAACCAAGCGGCTCAAAACAACACAGATGTATTCTTTCAAGACTCCTGAGACCAAAGTCCAAAATCAAGGTGTCAGCTAGACCACGCTTCTTCCAAGGCCAGTGGGAAGAATCGTTCCTGGTTTCTTCCAGCTTCTGGTAGCTTCCAGCGTTCCTTGGCGTGGGATGGTATCACTCTGATCTCTGCCTCTGTCTTCACACGCCTTCTCTCTGTGGGCATCTCCATGTTGTCTCTGTGTCTAAATTTCCTACGAGGACCCCGGGCATACTGGATTTGGGGCCCACTCTGACCCATCTTAACTTGAGTACACCTGCCAAGCCCCTATTTCCAAAGAAGGTCACATTCATAAGCTCCAGGTGGATGTGGATTTGTTAGGAGGGGGGAACTGTTCAACCCAGTAAAATTTCTTAGCCCTCACCTATCAGAATTTCAGTGCTCTTTCTCCCATTTAACAGATGAGAAACTCCAAACGGCCTCTCTGACCTATTGAGCCCTCTGAAGGCCCAGACACCGTGGCGCTGGAGGAGGGACGGGAGCCACACGCAGGAGGGAGAAGGGAGCAGCAACAGGAAATTCCTTCTCTGGGCAACGTCCAAGGCTGCTTATCAGCGCTCCGGGACCGGACTTCAGCCTCCCAGCCCTCCTCCTCTCTCTCTCCAGCCCCACGCCCTCAGCCCCTCCCGGCAGCAGACAGGAAGCAGTTAGGCCGCAGGCTTGCGGAGGCCTGTTCTCTGCTGACCTGGCTGGAATCGGCCAGCGGCAGCTCAGGAAGAAAAGCAGTGGCTGGAACAAGCTGGAAAGAATGTTTATCTGGGGCCGACAGTGGGGAAACGGCTGGAGCCCATAGCCAGAGGCCCACTCGCCTGAGAAGGGCCCTTATCTCCTGGTGGGAGGGTGGGAACCCAGCCCTGTTGTCTGTCCTGGGGCCCTGCTGATTCAGATCACAGGGGTACGTTCATCCAGACAGACAGGGCCCTCAGAGACACCCAGCCTACTGGTAGGAAGTAAGTGGCAGGTCTACCACCAGACCTCCTCCCTCTGAATCCTCCTTAACCCAGCACCACACGCAGCTACGATGAATGAGCTGGAGCTGGCACAAGAGTTGAAAACTGCCCTTGCTTCTAGCTCTAGACCCTGGACTTTGTGCTTTGACGACATCTCCCCGAGGTGGGGGAAGGACTCCCTCCAGGTCCCACAGCCCGGAGAAAGGCAGATCAGGACCAGCTCTCCCAGTCCAGTTCCTAGGCACTTTGCAGGAGGCACTCCGACTTTTTAAACACGGGTGACACCCAGGCCGTCCGGTCTTCCCACTCGCTGTGAATCAGTCCTGCCTGCTGCCAAGAACCAGGTTTCAGGGCTGCCGTGATTGTAGGCCTGGCACTGGTCCCCAGCTGCTGCTGCAGGACCCACCCTGCCCCCAGGCTGGCTGGTCTGTGTGGTGGGAAAGTGCAGAATGGTTTTGAAGTACAGGTAGGAGTTTGCCTGGTCCAGAAAGGTCAAGAGGGGAATTCTGAGCAGAAGAATCAGTGTGTGCAGAGGGCCAGACAGGGCTGAGGGAAGAAGGGGGCGGGGTGAGGGCTGAAGAGGATGGGAGGTGGCAGGGATACACGCATGAAGCCATCGTCCACAGGACCTTGGGTTCTGGTCTTTGCTTAGTCACTCTCCTGCTGGGCAGCCGGGGCAGGTCCCTGCCCTCTGGGCCTTGCTTTCCTCCTCTCTACAGGAGGGAGGCAGGGCCAGGTGCTCCCTACAGGCCATTCCTGCCTGGTCAGGGAGCCCCAGTGCCCTCCTCCTCACAGTCCTGGCCAGTGGAGGAGACCAGATGCTGACCCTCAGAGAGGCCCCCCTGGCTGGGAGCCAGCCCAGCTTCCCCTGCTCCTCTGAGCAGCCCAATCCAGGACTGGGGAGGGGAGAGATGCACTACGTCCTTCTCACCTCTGTGCTCTGGGGCAGGAGGCAGCCCGGCAGAGGGTCTTAGCCACTGCGTACCGCTCTGACCCTGGGTGAGTCACGTGCCCTCCCTGGGCCCCCCCTTCTATAATACACCAGGCCACTGGACCGGAGGCCCCGGCAGCTGGTGGGGTGGCGCGGGCCGGCGAACGCCTGCGCAGCCTAGGAATGTGTTTACTTCCCCTGGTGCTGGGAGGAAACTGAGCAAGGCCCTGGCTGGACTCCTTCCCAGCCAGGCCAGCAGGCCCCTCCACCTCCTTCCTGGGGTGGCCACATTGTTTTAGGCAGCCAGCCCCTCCTACCAGCCACATTTGGGGGCATTCTACCTTACTTCATCTCTTCACAGATATAAACCTGACCCAGTAGGGGCCGTCTGCTTGTGTCAGGCCCTCGGCCTGGTCCAGGCCCCTGCTGTCTTCCCAGCTCTGTGTCTAGGCACTGAGGGGCGCTGACAAATCCCTTGCCTTCTCTGGCCTCAGTTTCCCCTTTTCTAGGATGCAGGGATGACACAAGGAGAGCTCTGAGGAACCTTTTGGTCCCAGGAGTCAGAGCCTCCATGAGGCCTCCTGGAAGGCAGGGTAACCTGATGGCCACAGGCACCGGCTATCGTTCATTCACCATGATTCCAGCTCTGGAATGTGCCAGGCTTTGTTCTAGGTGTGGCTGATGGGCGTTGAACAAACACCTAATAAACCGTGCTGTGTGTTGAGGAGACATATTATGAATGGACTAGCCAAGAAGGAAGAGATCAGAGGTCAGGGGAGGCCTCACCCGGAAGGTGACTTTTAAGCTGAGATACGGAGGAGAAGGTGCCAGTGCCAGTGTCACCAAGAAAGGGGCAGGGAAGAGTATTCCAGGCTGCTGTGCCAGTCTGCCTAAAGGAATGAGGAGGAAAGACTGGCTGGGGAGCATGGAGGTCAAGAGGCGACTCTATCATTAGTGGCCACGAGACCTTAGAAAGGGCCCTTAGCCTCCCTGAGGTTCATTGTCATCATCTGCAAAGGAGCGGTAATGATATTTCACCGGCAAGGGACTTGGGAGAACGTAGTCACACAGCGCCCCCTGTTTATTTCAGGACCTCGTGAGGAATAAGCACCCGTATATGGCAGCAAGATCTAGGTGGGCTCCGTGCGCAGACGATTGGGATCTATTGGTCTGACTCTATTTTATGACCCAGTCCTCTTTCTTTATTCTTCTGCTCTTATTTTTTTGAAGTTTTTATTTTTAAGTAATCTCTACACCCAACATGGGGCTTGAACTCACAACCCTGAAATCGAGAATCACGTGCTCCACTGACTGAGCCAGCCAGGTGCCCCATCCTGCTCCTATTTTTACTTTGCATTTTCATGTTACATTTTATGTATTCCTTTACATTTCTGTAAAGGGGATGTTACTATCTCTATTACCACTATTACTATCAAGTGTGTAAGCTGCCAGGCAATTGTGAGGAATTCTTCACATATTCCAAGCATCTCCAGCTGCACCGATATATAATATACTGCATCACAGAATCGAAAGCTCCTTGCAGAGCCAAAGCCTCACCCGTGTGCCAGGGCGCTGTGAACATGGGCATCTTTTTCCCATGGGGCTCTGGGAAATGGCATGAAGAATGCATTGGAAGCGGGCAGGCCCTGGAAGGAAAAGAGCCAGAGAACAGAAGTCCTGGGAGCCCATGAGCAGGATTCTGGCTGGCCCTTCTGAGGGAGAGAACTTGGTTGGATGCAGATGGACTGAATGAAGATTAGTAAGAATTTTCTAACACATCCCTAACAATTCTATTCCAGAGATGAAATGACCTTGAGAGGTAGCAGTTGTGTGAGCTATACCATTATCCTTTAAGCAATGGTGTGGAGAGAATTCTGTATATTTGGGGGATGCTGGTAAATGACATGGGAAAGTCAGAAGAGATAATGTCATCAACTAGAATTAGATTTGACTACAGGAAACATAAGTACAAAACAATAATGGCTTACACAACATGGATGCTTATTTATCCCTCCGAAAAAGTACAAAGATGGGTGGTCCAGGGCTGCGTAGTAACTTTCTAAATCCTTCTGGTTCACATCCTCCTTCCCTATGGTGTGGCCCTATTCCTCATGGCACAAAATGGTGGCCATCATATTCACATTCCAGGAAGATGGAAGATAGGACAGAATCAGAAAGATGAAAGGAAGGGGCACTTGGCTAGCTCAGTTGCTGGAGTGTGAGACTCTTGGTCTTGGGGTTGTGAGTTCGAGCCCCACATTGGGTGTAGAGATTACTAAAAAAATAAAATAAAATAAAAAAGAAAAAAAGATAAAGGGACAAAGATGGAAAGGGCAAAAGAAGCTCCCAGGTGATGTTTATGCTTGTACCTCATTGGCCAGAACTAAGTCACATGGCCATTCCTAACGGCAAAGGGGGATGGGAAATGTAGTCTTTATGCTGGGTAGCTACCATTCAAACTAGGAAGTCCATCTTTGTGAAAAGGGAAAATGGAAAAATTAGCATGATATTTCTGATCTCTTTCAGCTCTAAAAGTTCAGTAGTTTGTGATTCTTGACTCTCTATCCCTATAGCCAAAGTCTGAACCCATGCTCTTGATCCAAAGTGGGTATCTGAGTGGCATAGGACACATTGAGACCACTGAGGGAAGGCAGGGAAGGCTTGCAGAGATGCCTGATATGAGAGAGGGGACAGCCTCTCTGTTCTTCAGGCTGACTGAACGCCACCCTGATATTTGGAAGTGTCTCACTGGGAACCTGTGAGCTCAGCAACCTACAAAATTGCCTTTCCTTGGAGCAATAAAATATTCTGTCATTGACTTTCCCAGGTTGGAAATTTATGAAATGCATACTCGAAGGAAATTTCCGTATCTATGCAAAAGTGGAGGTGAAGCTGTGGTTCGTCATGTCAGGAAATGCCCTGGATTTAACTCTTACAAAGACATCCATTCTGTAATTCAGAATCAGGAAAATGCTTATTTCCAGCTGAGCTCATATGATTTTCTTTCTCTTTTAACAAAGTGCACGATGCAGTGGCACTCTGTCGTGTTTGCCCTCTTAGCATTGTGACTCCTCCTCCCATGCTAACATGCCCTGCTTTTATTTTGCTTTCAGTCCCTGTGGTTCTCCCCACTGCTGGGACTTTTGCTGAAATTATGGAGGGGTGGGGGGGATATAATTTTTTTCCATGGAAGGTACAAAACTGATGAGATACAAATCTGAAGTTGATGGTGACCATCTTTTTAATTTAATTTAATGTAATTTAAATTAATTAATTTATTTTTAAGTAAGCTCTATGCCCCATGTGGGGCTTGAACTCACAACTCTGAGATCAAGGGTTGTATGTTCCACTGACTGAACATGCCAGGCATCACCCCTTTTTAAAAAAAAATCTTCTTCTTTTTCTTCTTCTTTTTTAGTTTGCTGGTGACCATCTTTGTACCTTGTAGAATGAGCTTGCTTGAGAATAAGGGACGAAGGCCAACAGAGAGGACAGCAGAGCAAGAATGGAAAGTGCGACACATGCCTGATGACATTACCTGAGCTTCTGGATGCAGCCACGTCCATCCCTGAATTTCCCAGCATATGAGTCAATGTATTATCTTTTTGGCTCAAGACAGTTGGAGCTGGGTTCCCATCACTTGCGAAGAATCGTCCCCATAATACACTCACCAAGTTGTAATTCTCCCTGGAAGCGGAGATGGGAGTTTTGTGATGAGGAATGCAAAAGCAGGTGCCTCACACACCTGCCGCTCGGTTTCTTTCACAGGAAATGTGTTGGGAGATGGATGCGCAGGCCCGCTGCAGTGGAGCGCCTGCAAAAGCGGTTGCCCGTGACGCTTCTCATCTCCACACATGTGTGACAGTCCTCCCACTGTGTGGCGAAGTCCATTTTTCCTCCCCTTAAGTCATGAAGCTCGGCTTGCTGTATGACTTGCTTTGACCAACAGAATGTGGCTTCAGTGACGCTCTGCTCACTCCAAGCTCAGGTCTTTTTATTTTATTTTATTTTTTTAATTTTATTTTTTTATTCAACAGAGATAGAGACAGCCAGCGAGAGAGGGAACACAAGCAGGGGGAGTGGGAGAGGAAGAAGCAGGCTCATAGCGGAGGAGCCTGATGTGGGGCTCGATCCCGTAACGCCGGGATCACGCCCTGAGCCGAAGGCAGGCGCTTAACCGCTGTGCCAGCCAGGCGCCCCCCAAGCTCAGGTCTTAAGAGGGTGGCAGCTTCAGCTTTTGCTCTCTTAGACCCTGAGCTGCCACATAAAGCAGTCTGGCTACCCTCCTGGAGAGATCATGTGAGACAGGAGGCCCGGCAGCAACGTTCCAGTCAGCACACTGAAAGCACAGACAAGTGCGGGAAGCCGTGTTGGACATCCCAGCCCCGGCCACGCAGAGCTCCGAATGCAGAGTGTGACACATTCCTGGTGACATGACGTGGGCCTTGCATCCAGCCATGCCTGAAGCCGGCCCAGCTGGAAGCCGCTGACTGTAACCGCCTGAGGGCCAGAGGAGCCCAGCCAACCCACAGGAGCATGAGAAATAATAAATTGCTGCTTTAAGCCACTAAGTTGTTGTTGTTTTTTTTAAAGATTTATGTATGTATTTGAGAGAGTGTGTGCACGTGCTTCCATGAGTGGGGAAGGAGCAGAGGGAGAAAATCTTTAAGCAGACTCCCCGCTGAGCGTGGAGCTGGTCTTGGGGCTCCATCCCACGACCTGCAAAATCATGATCTGAGCTGAAGCCAGGAGTCTGACGCCTAACTGACCGAGCCACGCACGCACCCCTGAAGCCACTGAGTCTTGAGATGATTTGTTGCACAGCAAGAGCTGACGGAAATACCCCCTTGAGCAACTTCGGACTATCAGGATGTGTCACTGGGTAGCTAACTGGAATTCCAGGAACATATCCCCTCATTGAGATATGGGGCCGGGATGTGTAGGGACCAAGGGTCAGAAGAGCAGGACATGAGGACTGAGAATCTAGAACAATGAGGGGAGGCACTTGCTTCAGCACTGGGGGGGTCCCGGGTGGCAGACAGGGAACTCACCTTGAGGAAGAGCGAGCTCAACACCCAGATTTCAGCCCAGGAGCCATCGTGATGGTGGGTGACAAACAGCCTTTGGGAGGAAGTTGTTCAAATGTCCTCCAGCCCAGCAGCCTTCTGGGAGCGGCCTTGGCAGCCCAGGCAGCACTGGCCATGCTGGCACGGAGCAGGGACAAGGGGGGAGAGAGTGTGGTGGGACGGTCAGCCGGATGCAGGACTGGGCCCGGGGCACCTACAGACCCCTGGGTCCCTAACAGGTTAGAAGGCCCTGGGCCTGGGGAAGCAAGGGTAATGATTTTGAGGCTCCTACCCTCCTGTTTGGGGGCAGGATTTAACCTTCTAAACCGTCTCAAATCCCTGTAGGAAGTGGGCAGGAGGAAGCAGTGGGTCATAGATGCCTGAGAGCTGGGACTAGCTCCGGAACCCCAGCACACGCCAGCGCTCGCATACCCCCGCCCCTGCAGGCTCCACCTGCCCATTTGTGAACGTGTGGGCACCTGTGTGCGACTGAATACATGTGAGTTGTGTATGTGAGCACTTATGGGAGTTGTGTGAACACAGGTGTGTGTTTGCATGTGTTTGACAATGTGATTGTGTGTGCTGAGTGTATATACCAGTGTGAGTACGAGCATGCTGGTGAGAGTGCGAGCTGGGTGTGCATTCACGTGTGTGGGTGCGTCCGTGTGAAAGTGTAAGTATGATCCTGAAATGTGTGTTAGGGTGTACCTGGACGTGTTCATGTGCGTGCATCCGGGTGTGTGAGAATGTGTGTCAGTGTGAGTGTGTCTGAGTGTGTGGATGGGGGCATGAGAACACGACTGTGTGTGTGCCTGTTGAGTCTGTCCTCTCACAACACCCACAGGATCTTTAGAAGACTAGGCAAAGACCAGCAGGGTGCCCGGTGCTCCCAGGACGAGCCCCAGCCCGGGGGGGCAGGTCACCCCGCCCAGGGGTCACCCGGTGGGGCTGCCCTCCCCGGCCTTTCCACTGCCCCCTCCCGGGTGTGGTCCCAGCTGGGCATTCCTGCCTCGCCCCTGGACTGCCCGCCCCAGGGGCTGCCCTGGGAGGGGCTCCTCCGGGGACTGCAGAGTGTGGGGGTGTCGGCTGCCCGGGGCCCGGAACTGAGAAAATGCTGCCGTGCCAGAGGCACTTGTGAAACTTTTTCCTGACAGCAGCGAGGCTGAAAATCCCCAGGCCTCCGCCTTCGCGGACTGCCAAGGTCACGGGCTCCCTGCGGCTAGGATCCCGCTCTCTGCCGCCCTCTTCTGGGCGTCTGTGGTGGCGGATGCAGCGGGAAGCATGGCCCCTATCCTCATCCAAAGCACAGCGCTCCCTCCCCCCTCCCCGTGTCGCCAGCACCCCGGGCCCGCAGAGGGGGTAGACAGGCCGGACACTCCCCAAGTCCTGGGATCTGGGTTCACTGCCTCCTGGATGCCACCTGCAGGTTGGATACTCAGTCGATGCCCCGGTGGGGGGCAGGGAATGAATGCATGGATTGGGCCAGGAATCAAAGGGCAAACTGAGGCCCAGAAAGTGGATCTCAGTCAGCTGGTGGCATATGTAGGACTCATTCGGAACCCACCAAGTGACGGGGAAAGGGCTTCCGCCTCAGCTTCATGGTGGGGTGAGTCTTGGCCTTTTCCTGCTAAGCATGAGCCAGACTTTCCCGTTTGACTGGGCTGCCCCAGGAGAAATAGGCTGTCCCCATATTGGGGCAACTGGGCCAATGGAAGCTGAGGGGGCAGGCAGCCAGGGCCTGGAACCCGGCCTGCCTCGCTGGGCACCCGGCCAGGCACCCTGCGGGATTGTGCTGAGCTGGCCCACGCTAAGGAGGAAGCTGACCTGGACACAGACACGCCTGGAGCCAGAGGGTTTGGGGAGTAGGGGAAGACACCTCCACGCCACCGCCTGCCTCCGCCATGGTGTCATTGTCCCCCGGGGACACTGAGGGCACTGAGCTTCAGAGGGGCCAGGGTGCCCAGGCTCTTACCCTGGCCCCTGGAGCTCACCCCGAGTCCGAGTCCGGCTTGTTCTCTCCAGGTGCCCTGGAGCAGAGCGGCTCCCCTGCCCTTGGGTGACACAGGCCACCTAATTCCTACCCTGGGGCTCCCCGACAGTGATAGCTTGCCCCCTCGCCTCTAGCTACTCAACGTAGAAAAGGGGAAACACACAAAAGCCGAAAGAAAACGCAATCACCTGACATACCACTCTAGTGATCAGCCCTGTCCCCAAAGAGACCCAGCAGCTCCGACTCTGCTGGAGTCGGAATGGATTCCTCCCCTGCTGCTTTCTCCAGGACTGAACACGCCCTGACCTCTCTGTGTGGCCCACAACCCTCACAGCAGCCAAGACTGTCCCCGCCCCAGGGTAGGCCTCCGTGTCCCACCCTTTTCCCTCACTGTTCCTGCCCAGACAGCTCAGAAGCCCTGCGGGCTGCAGGCACCGACTGAGACTCCATTTCTAAGTGAGGTGACTGGGTTGGCCACTCTCCTGCTCTAAGACCTTCTATGGCTCCCAGGCAGACGAGAGAAGGCCCAGATGGTTTAGTCTGGCATTCGAGGCCCCGCACCACCTGTCTAACTCCACCCCCGCCATCATACCTCCACACTATAGGCACACAGGAACGGTGGGCTTCCTTGTGGACCAGCCTCCCCTGAGCGCTCATAAGCTAAGTGAGAACAGGCACTGCGTCCATCATATCTCTGTATCCCCAGGGTCTGGCTCAGAGTAGGCCCTTAGTAAATGTTCACCAATAGGAACTGAACAGGTTTGAGCAAACCGGTTCACTCACCAACAGCAGGAAGCATTTTTTAGCGTGTATTTGTGTCTGGGCGTCATGCTGAATGCATTACAAGGATTCCTCACTTCGTCCTCAGCACTATGCTCTAAGGTGGTGCTACTATAATGTCCATTTTCCAGATGAGAGAACGGAGGCCCGGAGGTACTAAGTGATTTGATCAAAGTCCTGTGTGGGATCCTGCCCCAGCCCATGCCCTACCCACTCTTCTAGACCGAAGGGTTTGCCTGCTCCTGTCTTGCAAGCACACAGGCCGTCTGCCCCCTTTCCTATTGCTTTTTTCCATCCTTCTCCATCTGGGCCCAACGGCCTTCCATTCTGCTCTCACTTCAGGCTCAGCCCCAGGCCTGGGCAGTTCCAGGCAAGGCTCCAGCGGGTCTCAGGTGCCCAGCCGTGGCTGAGACTTCAGTGGGTTCTTTAGAGAACAGGCACACACCTGCTCTTTCATGTGTCTAAGCAAGATTCAACATGTCTGTTTTAAGTCCTGAGACTCAAGTTCCCAGCATGATCTTGAACCCGAAGCAGCATTGGTGAGGCTGGCCTGGGAATTGGGCCCCAGGTACAATCACAGACCCACTCTGTGGCTTTGGGCAAGAAGCTGAGTTTGGGGAAGGCTCAGTTTCCGCCTCTGTGCAATGGGCATGCAAATATCCAGGAGAAGGGATTCCCTAGACGGCAGAGTTGCTAATGGAGGTGGAGGGCCCTGTAGGCCAGATCGGCAGCACCTGGTTTAGAGGCTGTGGGGGGAAAAGCAGGAACAGATGCTTCCCGGGCCAGGTACAGGTAAGGATGTGTGCAATGGAGATGGAGGGGGACACGAGGAAAGTGGGCTTGTGAGGTTAGGCGGGGCCCCTGCTGAAGCTGCTGGGGATCCCAGAAGAGCTGCTGAGTCACCTCTTTCTCTTCACCCTTCGTTTGTTAAGTCTTAGTTGGTCTTTCTGCTTACAACAGCAGTCTCTGCTCATTGCATATGCATAAAGTTCAAACGCCCCCAAACTGTATAGTGTGGAAGGTAGCCGGTTTCCCAGATTTGCGTCCCTCAGATGTAACCGCTGGTGATGTTTCCGCGTATGTTCTTCCAGAGTTTTGATGACCAGATGCATGTTTTGTAATTAAAGAAGCATGCTCCTTGAAGAGGATTCAAAGCAATGCAGACTCTATAATATATCCTCCCTCCCACACCCTTCTGAGAACTAACCACTATTAACAGCTTTGTAGGTATCTCCTTGCACTTTTCATATGCCCTTCTGTCCACAAGCGGGCATAAATGAGGAGAGGGAGCAATGATTACAGACACCAATGAAACAAAGCAGCGCTCAGCACCATATGTCCGTGAGGGTTCGCAATCATTATATATATACATATACATAAAGAGAGTTGTTTCTCCCTCCCACAAAAATGGGATCGTACTAGCCATACTGCCCAGTCTGGTTTGGGAGGATTATGTGGAAAGATTAGTCACAGGGATCCCGAAATTTACAATGGAGATGGGAAGTCTTGCATTTAGATGAAAAGAATTGGTTGCCTAAGTGTAGGACGGGAGAAATCGACATTCCCAGGCTGAGTCACCGCCGCCCCTGGGATGTGGCTGCAGCCCAGGCTTGCATGAGTCAATGCTGAGCTTTCAAAATGAGGGAGGTGATGGAGTTTCTGTAGCCAGGGCCTGTCCTCTGTCCGCCTGAGGCTTCCCCTCCCTTAAAGGCCCTCACTGCGTGTACATCCAGTGACCTATATGGTACCTTCTCCAGTGAAAAGTCTGAAACTTCTCCCTCCCATGTCTCATTTCCCACCTCTCTGGAGCTCCCGCATCCTCCAGTCTTCTCAGCTTCAGTGAAGGCACCAAAGTCTGCCTATTTGCTCAAGCCAGCCCCAGGAGCGGAGGGGTGGGGTGGGGGATGCTGCTCTCTGACCTTCCCTCCCCTCTCACTTCAGATCCCTCTGGAGTCCTGTGGGCCTTTGCTCCCACACATACCTACCTCTTCCCACCTCCGTCCTCTCCTGCTGTCTCCACCCTGACACCCTACAGTCCACTGGCCACCCCAGAGCCAGAACAAAGTTTTAAAGTTGACTATGATCTTTTGGAATAGGTATTGTGATGAATGGAATGGTGGTACCCCCAAAAGGTATGTTCAGATCTGTTCTTAGAATCTGTGAACATGACCTTATTAGGAAAAAGGGTTTTTGCAGATGTGATTAAGTTAAGGATTTTTTTTTTTTAAGATTTAAAAAATGTATTTATTTGACAGAGAGGGAGAGAGCCAGCACAAGCAGGGGGAATGGCAGGCAGAGGGAGAAGCAGGATTCCGCGGAGCAGGAAGCCCGAGGCAGGGTTCGATCCCAGGACCCCGGGATCATGACCTGAGCCGAAGGCACACAGTCAACTAACTGAGCCACCCAGGCACCCCTAAGTTAAGAATCTTGAGATGAAGAGCTCATGCTGAGTTTTCTGGGTGGGCCCTGATTCAGTGATAAGTCCCCTTACAAGAGACACACAGGGGAGATTTGACAGACAGAAGAGGAGGCAATTCCAGGCAAAGATCGGAGTGATGTGGCCTCTGGCCAAGGAAATCACCAGACGATAGAAGAAGCAAGGAACAGGAGCTTCCCTAGCGCCTTCAGAGGGATCGGGGCTCTGCCCTTGCCCTGATTTCAGATTTCTGGCCTCTGGAACTGCAGGAGAGTCCGTCTCCGCTGTGGCGGGCCACCCCATTTGGGACCATCTGTTAGGGCAGGCCTCAGGAGGCTAACGCAGGTGATACACACCTGTGGTTACAGCAATGTAAAGTGTAAACGCTGGCAAGTCTTGCTTTTCTGGGTAACCACGGTTATTAGTTTCTTTTCTGTTTCCCTAGGATTTCTTCCTAGAGATGGGGATGTGTGAAAGGGGAGGGGCACCTGATCTAGAGCTTAAAAAAAAAAAAAAAAAAAAAGAAAAGAAAAAGAAAACGTGAAAGGGGAATGCATTTCGACCCCCCAGCCCCATTTAAGAGTGGCCTTTCAAATTGTATGTGGCTGTGTCCCTCACTGCACTTAGATGCGGTGGCCCCTGGGGGGCCCTCCTGCCCGGCCCCTGTGCCCCTCAACCCCATCTCACGCCCCCTCCCCTCTAGGCTGCAGCCTCCCTGCTCTCCTTGTATGAAGATCCCACCCTCCTCTGCCTCAGAGTCTTGACACTCATCCTCGCTCCTGCCTGATCCACAGGCCCTTTTGTCCCCACAGCCATCTGAGCTCTAGTCAAATGTCACCCCCTACCCCAAGCCCTCTCTGACCTCCCAACTTAAAATAGCGCCCTGATCACGCCACTTGTTATTATATTACTCCCTTTCATTTTCTTCCTTGAATGTGTCACGATATAAAATTGGCCTATGTGTTGGCTTCCTTGTTTGTGTCTGTCTCCTGCTCTAGACTGTAAACTCTTGCAGCTGGGATTTGGTTTGTTCACACTTCTGTCCTGGCACCTGAAACAGTACCTGGCATGCAGTAGGCCCTCCCTAAACATTTGTCAAATACATAAATTAACCCTGAAGGCCAACCACTTTCTAGAAACTATGACATTAAGGAAAGGGTTCTTAGAGTCCATGGAATCCCTGACGTAATATGTAACATTTTGGGGGGTGTGCATGATTTTCCATGGAGATGGTTGACAGCTTTTATTAGATTCTTGAAGGGGTCCTGATTCCAAAGATGTGAAGGGGTCTTAAAATCAGGGCTTGATTGTGCAGTAAGAAAAACAGTTAAATTCAGTCTCCAAGGCCTACTGGGGGCCTTGGGCTTGTTTAGCCTAGAGGAGAGGAGTCCAAGGAAGCAGGCTCCATTGTTTGTTAATCTCTGTAGGCAGTGAAGAAACTGGGAGAAATAAGAATTTCCCCAAACAAGGGAAGGCCCTCCTGGCAATCAAAGCTGACTAAGGACTTATGGCCGACTGGTGAAGTGGTGAGGTTCTTGTCACTGGAGGTATGCAAGCAGATGCGTACACCGCTTTGTCGGAAATTGTTCTGGGATGAGCAGGCCAAGGAAACACATAGTTCTGGGATGTAGGAGTGGTAGATGGCTTGGGTCTAAATTAACGTCGCTGGGGTTCCTTCCAGCCTCCCACAAGTTGGAGTGCAACTGACATGTCTTTATGTGTCCCAGAGTGAGCCACTTGAGTGCCATCCCCATATCCCATAAGTTGGTGTCCACTTTGCCTGCTCCCATGACTCTGAGAGGGGCTGTCTGGATCTGAAATGCAGAGACAGGCCTGGGTCCCCTCTTCACAGCAATGACCTTGGCCTGTACAGGCTGCAGCCAGGATCACAGGACTGCTGGGGTATGTAGTCCCCTGCAGACCAGACTGTCCTCCTCTGGGCTCCCTCAGGCTTCCTCAGGGTCAGCAGCTTTCCTTCAAGCCCTTTTGTTTGCGACCAGAGCATTCCATTTCACTTCCTTTGTCTTGATCATCCAATCACATCCTGCAGCAATTTTGGGGTGACTTTCTGTTGTCCCCATATGAGAGAAGCAACTCTCAGGGAGCCGGGGAACCCTTCTCCTTGAAGCAGGATGTAAAATCTCTCTCTGCGGAGCCAGAGGTGCCAATTTCCTCAGGGCACACTAGAAGGCAGACGATGGTGCCTCAAGAGGGGCTCGGGGCTCTTGGTTTCAAGGTCAACAGTATGCCCTTGGAACCAACAGCATGTTGGGATCTGTAGCAGGGTCAATCCTGGTTGGACACTCCTCTCTCCAAGTTTATATATGAAATGGTTGGCCTGTCTTGGAGCAGGTGTGGGGTCACCCGAGGTGGATGGTCCCAGGTTTGCTTCCCAACCGAGCTATTTAGCGGTTATGGGACCCTGGACACATGCCTAATGCTTGGAACCTGTTCTGTATCTGTACCATAAGGACCACCACAAATCTCACAAATGAGAAAATATGTATAAAACAAATTCCCAGGGCCAGGCACAGAGTAAGGGCTCAATACCCCAGGTACTATTATTTTTATTATTAGTAGTAGTAGTACTATTTTAATGAGTATTGCTTAAACTCTTTGGGCCTCTGTAAAAGTAAGATGACAACATGCACCTCATTGCAAGCATCAGATGAGGTCATGGGATGGAAAGTACATTGTGAAATGCAAAATCCTACGTAAATGTGTCAGCTAATGGTCATTGATAATAAATAATAATGGGAAGCCCTTCTAAGCAAGGAGGCCTGTTTTTCCAGGGTAGGCCACAAGGGGGCACCGTCCCTCCCTTGCCCCAGTCACGCCCCCTTAGCCACTGCTCCAGGTCCAGGCTTCCCAGCAGTAAAAGGAGGTGTAGACTCTCCTGCCGGAAGAGCCTGCGCCTGTAGTCCTTGGGATGTATCGCTGGACTTGTCACCGGGGGTGCCAGTTCCTTCTCGTCCCAGGACGGAGGCCTGTGGCATTTAGGGATGTGTCGAAAACTCTCGCTGCTGGCGGGCTGTGTTCAGAAGCGGTGTCAGCGCTGAACTTGTGCAGGGGAGCGCAGGATATCGTAATTACGTGTGTGGGGGAGTCCGTCCTCACAACGCGGGAGTCCTCTGGTTGCCTCGTTGGCTGCCGGAGCCCCAGCGCCGGATGCCCGCACGTGGCCGCGCAGCGAAGGCCGGGGGCGCTGAGCCGAGATGAATAACGAGGGTCCTCCTTCTGTGGGACAGCTGCTGTTACTCCTGCCCGCCGCCAGCACCCGGCCACCTCAGTCTGCGGTGTGGGACCCTGTCAGGAAGGCCCAGCTCAGCTGGCGATAAGTTCCCAGGGTATGCAGTGGGAGTTCTAGAAGGAACCACTGCAAGGACAAGGCCAGTGAGCTTCTGACTGGGCCCTGTTTCAAAAGTGAAAACTGGGGGCGGCGGTGTATGGTAGGGATGGGTGGAGTGGAGTGCACAGCGACAGGGGCTTGCCCTCCGCCTGCCTCTCCCACTCCCTCCCTGCGGCTCCCAGGCGGCCACAGGGACGTCCGGCTCCTCGGAAGAGGAGCGCCTGTGCCGGGGTGCAAAGGAGAGACGTGGGGAGGCCTTGTGCATCTGGGAATTGTTAGGTAAGTGGTTGTTTGTCAGGTGGTTGGATTTTTTCCCCCCTCAAAATGTAGCAGAGCTTGGAGGGTCATGCTAGAGGGGAAGCAATTGTATTTCGAATGACCCCAAGTGTTGGCCATGATGCCCGTGGTACAGCGGAAGTCCCGAGTTCACTCTGAACCCTACGCCTGTGTGAGGTGTGATTTCCTATTTGACCCAGTCAGTCACACCTTTGGGACTGAAGGGGAGAGGTCGTCGTGTGGCTAGTCTCCTCGGCTCGTGCCTTGGTCCCACCCCAATGGATCTTACCTCGAGGGACTCTTTCCATCCCTAACCCTCCATAGCTGAGTGTTCCTGGACGTGGCCTGGAAGCTTCCTGGGGCTTCTGACTGCCCCGAAGTGGGTCCTGGTTGGTATCTATACTGGCCTCTGGACGTGACTGACAAAGGGAAGGCATCTGGGGATTGTCTCAGCGGGGGTTTTGTTCTGGGCTGAACTGTGTCCTCCCTCACCCAATTCATGTTGCAACCCTAACCCCCAGTAACTCAGAGTGTGCTTGTATTTGGAGAGAGAGTCTTTACAGAGGTAATTAAGCTTATACGAGGTCATTGGGTGGTCCCTGATCCAATAGGACCGGCTCACAAGAGGAAATGAGGGTACAGACACATGCGGAGTGAAGGCATAGTGAGAACACAGCCGTCTACAAGCCGGAGAGGGAGGCCCCAGGAGAAACCAACCTTGCCAACACCTTGATTTTAGACTTCTAGCCTCCAGACCTCTGAGAAAATAAAATTCTCTTGTTTAAGCCCCCCAGTCTGTCCGACATTGCTGGGGCAGCCCAACAAACTAAAACAGGCTGTCAGTTTCTTCCCCTGCCTTCTCCCCCTCCCTCTGCCCCCATGTTCCCAGGAAGAAACAGGACACAAGTCAAAGGTCCAGCACTTTATTAGAATCACAGAGCACAGGATGGACCACTTGGGTCTCACTGAAGGATTGTTTTACCCTCTTCCCCAGGGGAAGCCCCAGGGAGACCGCCTGCCCGGTAGGCCTGGCCCACGGGAGGGAGGGTGCAAAGGCAGGTTAAAAGCATAAACACAGACTTGATGTGATCCCAGCTTATTATTAGGTGGGTGACCTTGCAAGCCTCTTAACCTCTCTGAGCCTTGGCTTCCTCATCTGTGAAATGGAGACAATGATAGAACCTACCTCACTGGGTTGTAGTGAGGACTGAATGAGACAACGCCTGGGAAGTGTCTAGCACGGTGCCTGGCAAATTGTAAATAGTCAATGATTGGATGCCATTATTATTATTATTATTAATTATTAATTATTATTTAATAGGAGCAAGTCAGCTATCTCTGTGGTCTGGCCGGCTCCACTCTGTATAGGAGGAGGAGGGGATCTCATCCATCTTAAATGTCCTCAATACTGTCTGCTAGGAAGAGAGCTGGAGCACCATGTGAGAGCCATCTGGTCCCTGGGAGTACGGGACCGACCCGCAGGTGAGGATTCTGGGGCCATGGCACCTACCGTCCCTACCAACTCCATGAAAAGCACTAGGAAGAGTCTGCCAAAAGTTCTAGGGCAGCAGGACCACCTTGGGTCTGTGGCATTGGGTCATCAGCATTCCCTGTGTCTATTCAGACAGAGTCTTCTTTTTCTTTCTTTTTGTAGTTTTTGCTTTTGGCTGAGGAATTGCCACAGGCCCCTGAACTTGGAATCAAATCTAGTTCTGCCTTTAGCTGCCTGCGTGACCTTGGGCTGGTCACTTCACCTCTCAGCCTAACCACACTGAGAAATTTGAGGCCGAAGCCAGGCTGGCTATAGACTTAGGACTAAACTCTAAGTGCTGGAGGCATCATAGGTAATGAGATGGTGGGCGGGCTAACGCAAGGTGACTGGGGCAAAAGGAATGTCGGGGCACGTGTTGCGTGTGTCAGAGACCTGGCGCTCCTGGAAGGAAGTAGAGGCAGGTACCACCACAAGAGGGCGCTCCGAGCTTTTGTTGTCTTCTGGGCTTTGATGAAAGAAGTTTTCATTTTTCTGTGGTTGCATTGCAAATTGAACTAAGGCTTATGGTTTTTAGTTTACCTAGCTCATTGAATACACTACTAAAGTATACTCATGTGCGTTTATTAGTTTATCAATAATGTAGACACCATATTGTGCCCCACACCACATGGCGTGCTAGGAAGTAGGGTAAGGGGCAGGGGTGGGGACAGGAAGAAGCACATACTTTATGGTGACCTGGCTCAACCACTCCTCAGCTGAGTGCCTGGACAAATTTCCCAAGAGTACAGCCGTGGTGAGGTTCCCAGGTCCAGCCTCATAGGAACGTTACGAAATGGACAAAATGGAAAGTAAAAGCAGCTTCAAGGTCAAGAACCCCGTGTGCAAGCCCTCTTACCTCCAGCGCATGGCCTTCTACTTGGGCCTCATCCTGAGCGTGAGCTGAGGTCCCACGGGGACAGCTCTGGGTGGGGGGGAGGTGAGTCCAGCCGCTAAACCATGACCTCAAGAACAGTATTTCCAGGAATCCCCATCTTAGCATCTAAGGGATTCCTGGGAAAACTGGACCGTGAGGACAAGGTGAGAGAGGGGCGTTCAGCACCAAGGCCCTGCCACGTCCCTAAGGACTGGCGAGAGTCTTCTTCGGCATCCAGCCCCGTCTGCAGGAGTCAGTGTGGACGCCACGGATCGCAGAACTGGCTGATTGCTCCAGCAGGAGCAGTGACTGGAACTTCAAGTGCCCTGGAAAGTACCTTTCCTGTAGTCAAAGGCCGCGCTGTTGACCAGAAACCATCTGGTGGCATCCCAGCGCCCCCCGCCCCCGTGACGGCTGGGGCTGTGTGTGTTCCTGAGTCTCCAGCCAGAGGGAGGGTTTGAGTCTAAACCCTGGGCAGATCTGCTTCAAGGCAACTTCCTCCCTGGGGATCGCCAGCAAGCCCCGTAGCCTCAGCTTTCCTCAACTGTCAAGTGGGAGAGAAGAGGACTTCCCGGATAAGGTGCGACAGATACAGACTGGGAGGAGGGATAGGAGTAAGGTAGTCCGTGGGATTAGTGGAAACTCTCTACGTCTGTCTTTGTGAAAAGTGACCCAAGATGAAAGGAGAAGACCAGATTTATTTACTATACTCTCCTCCTGCTCCCCCACCCCCCGGTTCTAAAATCACATGCCCTGGACTGGGTGAGATCACAAACCCGAAAGGAGACTGATTAGACTACAATCCTGGCTGACACAACCATTGCTTGGCTGTGGGGGAATTGTTTAACTGAGCCTCAGTCTTCCCATCTGTAAAATGGGTCAAGAACACTGGCCACCTTCCAAGCTTGTCGGGACGTTAAAGAAGACTGTGCTTAGCCGGTGATTCTCTGCTATTTCTTGCTTGCCTGAAGCCTCTGAGGCCGGACATTTGTGTCATGCCTGGATTGGTTCAGGCAGTAGCCTGGAGCCAAGGTTAGGCACCCAATGCACGAGGAGCCTAACTCAAAGTTCAGGACTTTTGTCCTTTGGGATGCAAGGGCTTTTTAGGAATTATCCAATCCACAAATGACGGTGGGGTTTCAGCTCTGAATCATTAACAGTAGCTCTCCAGGACTTAGTGTTGAGAAGGGATCCGAAGGTGCATCTGAACTCTTCAAGAAAGCATGGCCTGACTGATGGGCAGCGTCCGCCATGGGCTCAGAAAGAGAAAGCAGGGGCAGGGTGTCCGGTACCGGCCGCCACTGAATGCCCGACACCTCAGTTACAGATGGGCCAACCAGGGTGCACGGAGGAGTCAGGATTCGGCCAGAAGCATGAAGCCGATCGTGGCACGGGTAGGACTTGAGTCCAGACGCTGCCTCGGCACCAGCAGCCGGCCCCACGGAGACTGGAAAGGCTCCCGTCCTTCCCGGTGTCCCCGAGTCCCCGCCACCACTTACCGCGTCCAGGCCGCATGGGGGGGGCGCTGCAGAAGAGCTTCCCCCTTCCTGAGCTACAGTGCTTCATCTCAGACTCCCAGCTGACCAGAGATGCAGCACTGCACCTCAGGCTGGGAGACAGGGCGCGGCGGAGCTGCTGCCCCGTTCCACCTGAGGCAGGAGAGCGGGCGTCAGCGTGCCGCGGCCCCCCCGCGCGGCCGTCCCCCCCAGACTGCTCTAACGGCCCCGCCGTGCCTCCCTCCCGGCCCCGCCTGGCCCCCCGGCCCTCTGCGACCCACCCTCCACCTGCCTGTCCTGCTCTTCTGTTAAAAACCAGCCTTATGGAGATGGGATCCCCCCCTCACTTAAAGTGTACCATGAAATGGTTTTTAATCCTTTCACCGAGTTGAACAAGCACTGTCGTGATCAATTTTAGAACACTTCGTCACCCCGGGGAGGGCCCTCTTATCGCTCAGCCCCTCCCATCTCCCATGCACCCCGCTCTGGGCGGACCGCCTTCTGTCTCGAGAGCGGCCAATCCTAGACATTCCAATAAATGGACTCATCCGATATGGGGACCCTGTGCCCCCTTCGTGCTCTGTATGCTCGAGCCAAACAGCACGTTCATGGTACTCGATAGTTTACACCATCACACGTTAGCCTTGGCCTCCTACCTGGTGTCCCTGCTTCCACTCCACCCCCCACACCCCCGACTTCCCGTCCATCCTTCCCAGACATCCTTCCAGAGTGATTTTCCAAATGTAAATATGGTCATATCTCTTCCATGCATAAGATCCTGAAAGTGCTCCCCTCCTTCCAGCTCATTTCTGAAACCCTCACCAAAAACCATGATGCGTCTCCCTCTTCTCCTGTGCCCACCACTTCTGGGTTCTCGGGGGCTGAGCTGCTCCCCCTCACGCCCCCTAACCGGCTCCTCTTGGTGGGCTTGGTGCCCACTCAGAAGGCCACCTTTTCTGGGAAGCTCCTCGACTTCCTCAGACACGATGACACCCCGGTCCACGTCCTCACGCATGCTGTGCCCTCTTTCTAATCCTGCACCACATCTGTGAGCTGCACGGCCCATCCGTGAGGGAAGGGACCCGGCTGGCTGTGCTCACCCCTGAAAGCAGCTTCCGGCAGTGTAGCCGCTCTATAAGCATTGCTCCAACGGCTGAATTATTTTCCTCAGTCTCATTCTCTCCAGTGTCAGAGCTATTTGCATCTGGGTCTGACTGGGCTAGTATGCAGTTCCCTGGAGAGGGTGCCTACATTTGTTAATTTGGGGGTGTCCTTGGGCCTTGCCGAGGCCTCCGTACATGGCGATGGGCTCCAGGGAATGCCATTTGGTGGGTGATTGAATGACCCGTGTAGATAATTCATTTTCCTCTTGAGACCTGGCTTGGGTGGGAAGCTCTCTGAGCAAGCAGGCAGAGCTCCTCCTGCCCCTCCCGCCCCGCCAAGTTCTCAGGGCGCCCTCGGAGGACCTTCCTGCTTTGCTGGATGTCTCCTGCGGGGGGGCCTTGAAATGGATGGCAGATACTTTCAGAGATATCTGAAGGCCTAAGGGGAGGGGGGTAGATAGCCTGTCCTTAGGGCTGGAAGAAAGCAAACAAAACAAAACAAAACAAAACAAAACAAAACAAAAACCTCCTTAAAAAGAAGTGTCTCTTATGCCTCTCTCAGAAATCCGAAATCTGGGGCACCTGGGTGGCTCAGTCGTTAAGCGTCTGCCTTCGGCTCAGGGCGTGATCCCTGCGTTATGGGATCGAGCCCCACATCAGGCTCCTCCACTGGGAGCCTGCTTCTTCCTCTCCCACTCCCCCTGCTAGTGTTCCCTCTCTCGCTGGCTGTCTCTCTCTGTCAAATAAATAAATAAAATCTTAAAAAAAAAAAAAAAAAGAAAGAAAAAAGAAATCCGAAATCTGGCCCTGATCCGAAGAGTGTCTCTCTCAGGTGTGCCACTTGGGGCAGGTCAGTCCCCGTAGCTTCCTGCATGGGACAGCCCCCTCCAGCGGTGTTCCCAGCCAAAGAAATGCCTGTGGAATTCTCCTGCAGGAACTCTGTCCAAACTGCATTTGGCTGGGGAAGGATTCCAATGTCGGGACCCACCTTGGGGGTCCTGGACAGCCCACAGCCTGTCTGCTCCACTCTCGGATGGCCCACCCCCACCAGCCCCACAAGAGAGAGAAAATGCTCAGCCTGCCCCACTTGGAGGTTTCAGTTAGCAGCCGGGGTGAGGGGTTGTCCCAACAAAGTCAACTTTCAGGACCAGGAACCAGGCTGATAAAGCTAGCCTCCTGCATTCCTTGGTGCACAACTGTCTCTGAAGCCTTCCCCAGACCACCTTTGGAGCAGGGAGCAGCTCTGTGGCCTACAGGGGCCTCAGCACTCACTGCCTGTGGAAGACAGTGACCGAGTCACTCCCTGTCCGCGTGCTGTTTACCACAGGGGAGAAAGCCTGGTGCTCTCCTGTCTCCCACACTTTGCTAGCTCCTGCTTCCTTCTCTCCGGCCTCAGGCCCGGGGCCTTGCAAGCCAGGACCAGGGGAAAGTGTATTAACACTGCTCCGTTTTCGCTCCGTTTCTTCTTACCCTCATTTCCTCGTGATGGGCAGTGTTACAGGTTTTCACAGACAGTACAAATGTAGCAATGACTCATCTTCAATGTAGAGATACTGGGACTGTTTGCAGATTAGGGGAGAAGCACAAGAGGGGGTATCTGAGTGGCCACGGTTCGGGAAACGGCGCCCCGTGGCATCTAACCTTCAGTGCAGCTCGGGAGGCCGCAGGGCAATGTTGTCACCTGCATGTGGAGGACCCAGATGGGAGGAGATGATTCCACCGGCACAGCCCGGCTTGAAGCAGGGGAGTTGAGGGCTGTTTTCAGCACACCCCTCTGGGCTCCAAATCTTATTGGAAAAGTGGTGCCTCTTCCGGGGATGGAGATGGAAAGTAGATGGGAGGCAGTCCCACGTTCCTGTGGGAGAAACTCTGACGCAGGGACAGGGCCTTGAAGAGCAGCCTTTGACCAGGGAACCTATTTGCCTCCCTCTCCTCTGGCTATACGCTGTGCCGTTCTGTTCCCTAGTATCTAGAAAAATCCAGTGATGCCGACTGTCATAAGAACAGTCATTTATTGACTGTTTTAGTTGTGCTAATCCTCTCGTGTCCCCAAGGCTCTGTGGGAAGGGAATTTTCCAAGGCCATGGAGTTAGGAGCTGAGTTGGGTTCCTACCTCAGAACAGTCGGCCCCTGGCACCCTCCTTTTAACCTCTGTGCTGAGTGTCCCCTCCCCCAGCCACTTTACCAATCCTCTGGGTTTGGGACAGGGTCTAATCATTTCACCTGAACATTCTGCAAACCGAGGGGTCTTCTACCTGCCAAGGGGAGGTGGGACTGAACCTGACTGGATCCTTGCCCTGGAGGACAGGCTGAGATGGAAGGAAAACGTCCCTGGCAAGGTAAATAGGGGGCAGACCCAAGTGGCACAAGAGAGAGCCTGAGAAACGACTGCCAAGGTCTTAGAGGACAAAGAGGTTCCCATCCCAGGGGGAAGCTGGGAGGGCTTCCTGGAGGAGGAGGGGGTGGACTGGAAGGAGGGGCAGAGATGCAGGAAGGGTGTCCTCTTGGCTCTCTGGCTCTGGGAACTCTTCCCTTGAGTTTTTCTTACTTGCCCAGCAGGGAGACAGTGCTGGCCCTGACCTCTGGTTTCCTTCAAATGAGAAGGGGTTCAGTAGCACTCCCTTGCCCCACGAGAAGCTCCTTCTTACTCTTGGACCCCAGTCGGGAGACAGGGGGTCACTTGGGAGCCCCAAGTTCTATCACCAGCTGGTGTGGTCCCTTCTCCCAGGTGCTCCCCCTCTCTGTGGCTCCATTTCCCCTCTGTCAAAGGAGATGGTTGAACAGGTGGCCTTGGACTCCTATAGGGCAGATTCTTACCTGGTGCTGGCTGGTGGCGGTCTGGGGGGTTGCTCCCAGAGAATGGGCCAATTTCCCCTCCCTGCACCCCACTGTCTTCAGGAAATATTGCGGAGCCCAGCCGGGGGGAACCTCTGTCTTCCTGGGAAGCTCCGGGAGGCTGGGAAGGAGAAAATAAACAGTGGCTGTCTGGGTTTTCTCGCCAGGCCTGAGTGAGGAGGCCTCCCTGGCTCCTTCCCTTATATGGCCAGGCCGCTCTGGGCTGGGAGCCCGTCACTGCGCTCCCCCACCCTCCACCACCACTGAGGGCTGGGGGCCACTGCTGCTCACCTGGGACTCTGGTGCTGCAGAGGCCGGGGCAGGGCTGAAGGTGGAGAGTGGGTCCCAGGACATGTCCCCAGAGTCGCCTGTATAGGCTGGCCGCCTGACATGGCCTCTGGGCTACTTGGGGTGGAGTCAGTGGGGAGGATCTGTACTGGGAGGAGGGGCGGGGGGGGGTCTCCACCTGGTCCCGACTTCCTCCCTAACTCACTGTGTGACCTTGGCCGAGCCCTTTCCCTCTCTCGCCTCTGTTTCTCCCCGTGTCAAATGGGGGTTTGGAAAATAGTCATTAATCCTCACAGTCAACCCCACAAAAGGGGAGCTTTTGTACCTCCATTTCGTAGAAGGGAAAACAGGCTTGGGGAGGCCTACTGGACCACAGCTCTCCAGCTAGAAAGGGAGCAGGGCAGGGTTTGAACTCGGGGCCGACTTCGGGGTCTGTGTTCTGAGGGGCTGATTGCTGAGGCTGCTCTCGGGGATACTATTCAGCCGCTCACGTGTGCCATATGGAAAAGGCGTCTACGGCACTGCTCCCCGGAAGACCAGGGGGGCCCCAGTGCCCAGTGCCCAGTGCCCAAGGAGGTGTTCTGTGTAGGTGCTCCCAGCACCCCACACAGGGCTGGAGCAGACTCGGGATTCAGGGAAGGGAAGTTGTGGAATCACTCAATAGCAAACAGCCGTAGTCCCATCTGTGCTATGGGCCTCATTTCCCAACTCCCAGGCCCACTCTACGGATTGTGCAAAGCAATGGATGAGAAAGCATGGAGCTGTCACTTTTATAATTGGCATTGTCTCTCTGTTCCTAAGTTCCTCTTCCCTGTATGATGCCTGCCTGTGTCTCGTCCCCAGGCCGTTGTCTCCCAAGCTGAGCAGTTCTCGCTTGCCCAGCTGTGGGACTGAGGGACGAGGGCGGATCTGCTCGGGGCCTGGGCTCTGGGCCCTGGCGGCAGCGATCGTGGGAGAGGCTGCGGGAGGGGAGGTGGGGGCGAGTTGCTGGGAACAGCTCAGAAACGAGCCTCGCACAAGCGCCGGCATCCTGTGTACTCTTGAGCTAGCCCGTCCATCATCCTGGCATCCTCTCAGACGCCTGGCTCTCTTCCTGGGGCCCGGGGGCAGGTCTCCGGGGCTGAGGACAGACTGTCAGCGTGGCCGAGAGACCGCAGCTGGCAGCTCTGTGGGCCTGCTCAGTGTCGGAGCTGGACGGTGTGGGGGGAGGGGGGACACAAGGTGCCTGCAGCCCTCCTAATCCAATTTGTTTTAGACCCAGGCTCGGAGGCTCATTGGCTAGCGAGCTCCGGCCGGGTGTGCGCGCTGTGCGGGAGCACACGTTTGCTCGCACGTGTGGGCCATGCAGGGGTGAACAGGTGTGCTGCATTATGTAAGCCAGGCCTGGGCCTCGTCACCTGTCCTGGAGTGTCAGCTTCTTGCCAGAGCCCTGCGTCCTCCTCCCACCATCAGACCCTCGTCTACTCTTCCCACCCTTATGAGATCTAGTGCCAGAACCCTGTGCCGCGACTGTCTGTGAGAGTGAGTTCCTTCACTTCCTTGTGCCTCAGTTTCTCTACCTGTCTTATGGAGCCTATACCTCACCCTGCCTGCTCCACACACAGGGAACTGGAACTGGCAAGTGTAGAAGAAAGTGACTGTCGGGGCGCCTGGGTGGCACCGCGGTTAAAGCGTCTGCCTTCGGCTCAGGGCGTGATCCCGGCGTTCCGGGATCGAGCCCCACATCAGGCTCCTCCGCTATGAGCCTGCTTCTTCCTCTCCCACTCCCCCTGCTTGTGTTCCCTCTCTTGCTGGCTGTCTCTATCTGTGTTAAATAAATAAATAAAATCTTTAAAAAAAAAAAAAAAGAAGAAAGTGACGGATGGGGGGAAACCTGCTACGGTTTCTTGAGCCCCACTGTGTGCCCAAGCGCGGCACATCCCAGGCCCACACCTGAGCTCCCAGACCATTTCTAAGCCCCCGGAGCTGGTTCTGTCATCACAAGGCTTACCAACCCCAGGTGCAGCCTGTTCCTAGAGCCTGACCCTGTCTACTCCTTCCCAGGAAAGATTGCTGTCATTCTCCACGTGTTCCCCCAAATCTGTTATTCTCTGTAGCACACAGGCTTTGCCTTGCTAGCTTATAGGGAGCCTGGGGTGGGGTGGATTTTTGCCTCCAGGCTGGTTTTCCCTTCTTCGACTCCACTTCTTTCCACTTACAACCCACACCTAGCTGCCCCGAATTGCCCGCACCCCCTCCATCAGCAGGGGCCTTACTTCAACTCCTCCCATGCCCAAGACCTGGTTTCTCGGTCCTTCTGAGGGTTGGGATGGGGAGTGCGTCCTGAGGCGCAGGGCTCCTGCCTGAGCCTCCAGTGGCAGGGGTCGGGCTGTGGAGGGGTTGTGGGAGCCAGGTGGGGGTGAGGGAGGCACTCACGGCTCTGTTCTCAGGGCCCCTGCTGCCTGGCCTCCTCTCTGGTCCTCAGGAGGGCCCTCTCTGGAGTGCTTGTTCCTCCAGTGTCAGGGTCATAGGAGTGGCTCCCACCAGCCGGCACCCTTGCCTGCAAGAAACAGAGATACCGCCTCTCAGAAGCATGCTGGGGGGCTCTGTGGCCAGAACCCTGGCTTCCAGGGAGGCTCCGAGAGCCTGAGGATGGGCCTGGCCTCCTGCGGGGTCCTCAGAAGCCTCAGGCTGAGACTGCTGGGATCTTCCAGGCCCTAAAGAGCCTGCTCCTTGGGCCCAAGGCAGCCACTGCACTGCTTTGCCTGCCTGGCTTTCAAAGGGAGCCTTCTGAGTAGCAAGCAGTTCCCCGGGGCCGCTTTCCCTGCCCTGCCCAGCACACTAAGGCCCATCGTGGAAGAAGGGGTCTGGAAGGAAGCTTTCCAGAGGTCCCGCTGACGAATGGCTCCACCTTCCGCTTCATATATCAGAAAGGAGCTGGTTAGGGGCAGGTCAAAACTTTCAGTGAACACGGTGGCCAAGGCTGAAGGGATGGCCCTGGGGCCACCTGTGACGGCTTCCAGCTGCACGAGGCTTTCACCCTATGAAGGGCTTCCTTCCATAACTGAAAGTACGCTCACAACCACTGCCAGAGGTAGGACTAATGTCCCTGCTTAACTGAGTGGCTCTGCGATGCGCCCAGGCTCATGGTCCCCTGGCAGAAACCCGAGGCGAACTTGACCCCAGGGCTGCTCATGCTCCATCCAGCTGTCTCCTGAGCCAGAGTGGCAGGCCGGCTGCATGACCCCGAAACGAAGCTCACATCGTTGGGGTCATTGCAAAAGCCTCTGTGCCCTCTGCTGGCCTTGCTCATTTCCAGGGAACACGAGGGCCTGGGAATGGGCCACATCTGCGAGCCAGATGGCACGGCAGTGGGAGAGGGCTGAGGTCGGGGCTCCCTGCAGGCACATGAGCGCATGCCCACGGTCGGTTCTCTCTGGACAGGCCTCCCCGCCCTCAGCTCCCCTTCCCTGGCTCGCTCGTGCGTGTGCATGTCCTACAGCCTGTGCTCTTCTTGGGCTCCAGGGTCCTGGGGTTTCCACCATACATTTGCAAAGAACAGAGAACACTGGCCCCGGAGCCAGGGAGGCCTGCACTGAATCTCACCCCCAGCTCTTTCTAGCTGTGTGATGGAGAGCTGGTGGCTTCACCTCTCTGAACTTGGTCCCCGGCCTCAGCTTGTCTGTGAAGGTCAGCTGAAGTCGAAGTCAAGTGCAAGGTCAGTTGGTGGCACGTAGTGAGCCCACATAAATGGCTGTGATTTCCATTATGAGCCCACAGCTGGACCCACAGTGAGGCATCGGCATACGAGAAAGGGAAGCAGGAGGATGAGGGCAAAGGTCCAGAGAGGCATCCAGAGATGTGGAAGCTGGGGTGGGAGCTACCGTGTGGGGCCCCGTTCCATGGCCCCTCTGTTACGTGGCTTCTCTGGGCCTCTGTTCCCAGGACGCCCTTCCACCCCCTTGACACCCCAGCTGAGTTCACTAGCCTCACACGCTCCCTACTTCCTCCCCAGGGAAGGCTGCTGCTGGGGACTTTTGAGCCGGCCCTGGGAATGCAGTTCGAGGCTGCATGGAGAGTGATGGAGGAAAAAGGGAGGACAGGGAGAGGAGAGGGCCCCCCACCTGCCCGGCCCAGAAGACCAGGCCTGCCTGGAGGTGCTCAGGCTCCAGGAGGGGGAGCAAAAGATTCCCCATGCCTCTCCTACACCCTGACCTTCCAGTGAGAACACAAACAGGGACACGCAGTGACAGTGACAATAGCCACCACGTAGTGACTTACACTGGGACATGCTGTAATCATAACAATAGCTTTCAATGTGCTTCACACATGCCAAGTACTTTCTCATACAGAGGCTTTCTCACAATCACTTAGGAGTTAGCTACCATTGTCATTCCCATTTTACAGATGAAGAAACTGAGGGTCCCAGAGGTTACAGCACTCCCTCAAGGTCAGGCAGCCTGTGAGTGTCAGGCTCAGGATTGGCTTCAGGCAGCCCAACACGCATTTCCACAGCTCCCCTGTGAGACCGGACTATTCCTGGCCCCATTTTGGCAGAGTGACAACCTGGGTCAGTGTCTCATGGCATTTTGTCAGGCCTGTGTTCGTTTTTATGGGAAGGCGGTTGTGAGCAGAGAAAGCATCTTTCAGTGTTAAGCGTAAGTGTGTGGGCCCTGGCAAGGCCGCATGTCTTCAGAAGCAGGGAGACTTCTCGTTTTGGTTGTTATCATGCCTCTTGTCCACAGTATTTCTCCCTTGCGTGCTGTCTGCTTAAAAAAAGCACAAAGGAACAGGATAAAGGGATTAGTTCTCCCTTCTGTCCTGTCCACTTTGCAAAGAGCTGGGACCTCCAGGTCCCAGTTTGCTGAGACTGAGTGATGCTTTTTTGGATAATATAAATGCTGGCTTCTTCTGGAATGTGTTGGATGGACAGAGCAGCAGGCTAGACACCAGGTCACCTGTAGACAAGCTGTGTGATTGTAGACAAATGCCTTGGGTCTCTGGGCCTCACTGTGATGTGGTGGGGAGGGGTCTGGACTCCATGGACAGATAGATAGGGGAGATGGCTTGACCCCAGGCCATCCCTTCGGTGTTCGTGTCAGTGTGAAAGAAGGTCTGCATGGATCTCCATGGAACGAGGAGAAGGAGCATCAAGGCGTGAGGTTGGGGCACCTCCAGCTGCCTCTCAGTCCCTTTCCCCCATCCCACCGTACTGCTCAGCCCCTAGCAGGCCCCAGGGACGTGAACCAGCTGGATTTTCTGCAGCCGGACTCAAAGTCTCGGGACATTAGTGCCGGAAGCATTCTAGTCATGCACCCGTTGCTCAGATAGGGAAACTGAGGTGCGGAGAAGAGAAGCCACCAGTGCAAAGTGATGCGGTCCGAGGCCCAGCCAGGACTGACCCTTTCCACTCACTGAGGGATCCTAATCTGTTAGATCTTAGCAAAGAGGCCCTGGGAGGAAGGCGGGAGAGAGGGGGCCTTTAAGTTCCTTTGGCTTTGAAGATGGAATAATCATGACTTCCTTTTCTAAATATCTTTTGGCCCTTCCTAGAACCAGATGGTGGATGTTTGGAATTTATGTTGTAAATAGTGTTTAAGAAGGGGATGGGGGTGCAGCTGTGTTACTTTCTCCATCCTCCCAAAGCAAGATCTGAAGGAGGGAATTGGGGGAGGGGAGCTGGCTCTGAGACTGGGGAGAAGAGCGAAGTGAGGGGGAGGAAGAGAGAGGAGAGAGGGAGAACAAAGGAGGAGAGACTGACCGAGAGTGAAGGCAAGAGGGAGAGAGGCAGGGAGGGGAAGAAAGTGAGGGAAGAGGAAGAGGAAGTGAGGGGTGAGGAGGGGGGAAGAGGGAGAGAAGGTGGGCGAGGGAGATGGGGAAGGGGCGCCCGGGCTGCAGGCTCAGACAAACTCCATCTTGAGTTCAGGAGCAAACCCTTGAGTTTTCTAAAAATAGCTCAGCCTTTCCCCCAGCGGGGCTGGCAGCAGGGACGGGAGAGAGGCACGCTTGCCCTTTTATGGTAAGAATAATTCAGATCCTCAGAGGGGGAGCTGGGCCAGAGCCTGTAGTTCTGGACAAAGCCCAGCCCTGGGGTCTGGAGTGGGACAGTGTGTGTGTGTGTGGGGGGGGGTTGATTTGGTGGGATGTTCTGGCCTGGGTAGCTCCGTCCTCTGTGAAGCAAGGGCTGAGGTGACCACGCTGGAGAGCTCTGGGGTCCTGGCGGAGCCAGGATGGGGGTGGAAGGGCTTACAGAGACATCTGGTCCACCCCATCTCCCTGTTTTGAGAAGAAACTGTATCCCAGAGAGAGGGGAAGAGACTGTAGGTTCCCTGTGTGGACATTTGAGGTGTCAAGGTAAATAGGTCCCAGGCCTACGTGGGGATGGCTTCCTTGCCCGTTATTCTAAAGGGCGGTGGTTAGTGGAGAGAGCCCTGGTCTGGGCATCAGGAGACCCAAGACCCACTTCCCCGTTTTGCTGTGCGACCTTGAGCGATCTGCTGAACCTCTCTGATCTCAGATCCCCTCACTGGGGTAATCTTAAAGTCCTTCTTCGCTTTTTTGCCTCTCTGGGAATTCCAAGGCTGGACGGCAGAGCTCGGGCGCAGAATGTGCAGCCCCCAGGCAGAGGGGAACCTGCAGACGACTGGTGCCTTCCTGGGCCTGGCCCACTTCCTGTGCTGAGGCCAAAGCTCAGATGGACCAAGGCAGAGAGAGACCAGGCCTCACAGGAGACGGAGGCAGATCGTGGATGGATCCTCTGACTGTTTAAGCTGACTGGGGCCCCCTCACCGGACACACTGAGGCTAGAAAAGGCCTCATGCTCATGGTCATGCTCAAGGTTATGCGAAGGGTTGGGGCAGAGCCAAGAATAGAACCAAGGGCTTCTCCTCCCAGCCTTGGGCTCTTTCCTGGGCAGGAGGCCTCCCGTCTGCAGCAGCCAGCAATCTGGGGGATTCTCTCCGACCAGGGAAAGGGCCTTCCTGGGCAGGGCAGCCAGAACTCAAAACACACCACCATCTTTTGACTCCTTCTTGGAGATAGTTACGTCCCAGCGGGGCACCTGCCTCTCCACTGTCCCCTTCCCTTGGCTTCAAGGACCATACCATAGTTTCCATCTCTGGAGAGAGGCAGGGAAGAGGCCAAAAGAAGGATGCCCAGGGCTGGGCAGCCACTCTGGCAGTCCCTCCCTGCCGTTGGCCTCCAGGTTTTGCCTCTATAACATGAGGAGGGGGCCTGATGCTCTTGGAGGTCCCTTTTAGCTCTAACAGGATTATGACTCAATGAGTTTAAAATTCAACATCAGGAATGATTACTAAGCATCTGCCAGGATCACCAGGGTGAATGAGATGGGTCAGGTACTGCTCCGTAGCTTTATCATGCATTGAGGTGGGGACCCTGTGCCCAAGGTCCCTGGGAGCCCTAATCCTGAGATCTTCTGTCTATTCTGAGAACCTGGGCTGATTCTCTGACCCCAGCCTGAATCCATAGCTCACAGAGCTCTGGTCATGAGGGTCCGGGAGCGTCTCATGCTCACTGCCCAGGACACAGCCCAGGCCTGGCTGACCCCTGGACTCTGCCCTTCCCTCTCCTCTTTCCCACATGGCCGTCTACCTCCTCAGCCCCTGTGTGGTTCCCCCTCCCATCTGCCCACACCTCATCTCTCCACACTCATTCTTTCTGTGACTCAGCCCACAGAGGAGGCTTGCTTTCCTCTTCCAGCCTCCTGCGACACCCCCACCCACTGCTGGGGGAGAGGAGGGCCAGGAAAGAAAGGGGGAACAAAAATAAAGCATCTTGTTCTAAATTGGAAGCTTCCCTGTGACCCTCCTGGAATTTCCATGTAGACTCTGGGGCGTGTGAACAGAGCTCCCAGGGACCCTGGCCCCCTCTGTCTCATTCCTGCCGGGGTGGAAGGCCATCGGCTGAGTGTTCCCTGGGGACCTAGTCTTATAACCAGGCTCCAGGTCTCCCTGGTCAGTCCTGGCGCTCCCTGGGAAGGGCAAAAAACAGCAGTGGGGTGAAAGGAAGTGGGAGGGAGGAGGGTCCCTCGAGGGCCCTTGTGAAGTCAGGGCAGAACTGATGTCATGCCTAGCTGGGAATTTGACATCCAGGCGGCAGGGGAGCTCAGTCCCGCAGGATTGTCCCAAGGCAGCTAGGGCTGTGATGTGAAGAGCCAGGCTGGTGGTGGGAAAGGCCGTGAGGCCCAAACTCCTCTAACGTTTGATTTCTCTCCACAGTGTCTGTGCTAAGCTTGCATACCTCTGGTGATGGGGAGCTCACTGCTTCCCAATCACCTCATCTCTCTTTGGACAGGCTATTGGGGACTCACTCCTTCCTAATATCCCACTGACATCGGCCTCTCTGGAGCTGCGTGCTCTGTCCTTGAGGGCTGGAAGGGATACGTTCCTGTTCCCTAGAAAACTCTTTCAAGGTTTACAGACGGTGACTACAGCCCTTGGCCTTCCTACCCCTGCTGACCCCACTCTGAGGTCTCCTGTCCCATGATTAGACATCTCAGAATCACCAATGTCCAAATCCCCAGGTCTCTTGCCTGCACTGGGGCTTTCGGCCTGGTGGTATGGAGTTGAGGAGTCAAACAGGCTAAGAAAAGACAGGGACCCCCTCCCAGAGCCGGGTACCAAGAAGGACTCCTACCACTCCATGGGGCTTTGGTTTCAGGCTGTTCAAGCCACTCCATGACCAAACCTTCCCCACTTTGCCAGCCTCGGATCTCACCGAGCTGTTAGGCCTACTCTCTGTTCCAGCCAAACGGGCTTGTTTGCTGTTCTGAAAGTGTCCTTCTAGTCCTGCCTCCATACCTTCGTACGCAGAACTCTCCACCGAGAGAGCCTTCTGCTTTCTTCTCTGTCTATCCAAAACTTGCCCCTGCTGCTCTGACCACCTCTACCCCAGATTTTCTCTCCCCGAGAGTCCGGGCAGCCACCACCATACGCGGGATGACCTGAGCTATCTCCCTTCCATCCCAAATCATGGACCATCACAGCCCAAAGGGCCCACAGGGACAGTGGAACTTACCCAAGCGTGTTGGCTACAGAGCTGGGGTCAGAGTCTTAGCCTGAGTCTTTCCCTTTCTTCCCATCTTGTTCCAGCTTATCTCAGCCGACACCCTTGGACTCAATGGGGTTGTTGGGTCACATGCTTGAGACCTGGCAGTCTCTAGGTGGGCTGGCTAGTGGCCTTCGAGCCTGGTAGACCAGCTGGGGCGGTGTCATGGGCACTATGGATGCCATCCTGAGATGGCAGCCTCCCTCTGGACCCTTTGCCCCCATCCCTGTTTGCCCAAATGAGTAGGAGGAGGGTATGGGGTGGAAGCTAGTGGCAGCTGAGTGGTGTTCCTGTTAAGCTCACAGGATCCAGTGTATTTCCCAGTTTGGGGCTTTTCTGTCTCCCTTGCAGCATGGCCTGAGGCAGAGGAGGGCCATTCAGGAGGGACTTGGGCTTGTGGCTGTTATGGGCACTTGACAAGGAGCCGGGGTGAGGCTGCTTCTTCCAGCCTTGGTCTAGCTCACTGCCCCCTCCTCAAATCTCTGATGGGCTCTGCTGGGTCGGGGGCACCCAGGACTGATGGGGCCCCCAAGGGTACTCAGCTCACACGAAGGGGTGCTCGTTGGCAAGGAGGATTGTTTGGTTGAGGCTTGCATTTTTGAGCAAGTGTGAGGAGGAAGGGCTCTGTCTATCCCCTTGCCATAACAACACTTAATTAAGAAGGTGCCTTTGGGCTTCCAATGGTCCCCTTTCCAAATGCTAAGAGTTGGGCCGTTTAGACCAGCCAGCAGGAACTGGAAGTACTCTTGCTCACAGACTCACTGGGGTGGTGCTGGAGTGTAAGTGGAGGGCTTCTGGAGTCAGCCAGACCTGGGTTTGAGCTCTGGCTTGGCCTCTTACAAGCTCTGTGACTTTGGGCATATGACTAAACCTCTCTGAGCCTCTGGGTCCCCAGAGAGGGGATGGTGCTTACCTCAGAGAGTGCTGGGCAAAGGGCCCGGCCCTTGGGAAGACTTGGTATACGGCAATTGTTATTTTTGAGGGGACAAGGGCCATTTATCCCCCCGGGGGAGAGAAGAGTGGGAGCCCACTACGGTGCCTCCTTGCTTCTCGAAGAGCCTGCCTTTAGTATAGCAGTCCCCCTGCTTCTCCGAAGTTCCAGTTACTCATGGTCGACTGCCATCCAGAAGCAGATGACCCACTTTCTGAAGCAGCCTCAGAAAGTCAACGGTAGCCCAACGCTATGTCACAGTGCCGACGTGATGACGTAGACACTTTGCCTGTCTCCCAGCATCTCAAGGAGGGATGAGCGTAGTACAGGAGAGTATTTTGAGAGAGAGACCACGTTCACGTAAGTTCTATCACAGTAGATTGCTATCATTGTTCTATTATATTATTAGTTATCGTTAACCTCTTACTGGGACGTATACATTAAACCTTGTCATCGGTTTGCATGGATAGGGAAAAACATAGTACACGTAGGGCTCAGCACTACCTGTGGCTTCAGGCGTCCGCTGGGGGTCTCGAAACGTGTCCCCTGTGGATGAGGGAGGACCCCTGTTATCACATTTTAGCAGTTAGCTGTCGTCGAGCACTTCCTGTGTGCCAGTCCCTGTTCTGAGGGTCTCAGGAGTCTTAACCCGTTCAATCCAGACAACTCAATACCCTGATGAGACTTCGCAATTTCTTAGCAAGCCTGATGTCACAGGTGCTAGAGGAACAGCTGGAATTCAAACCCAGGCCACCTGACCGCCACTCGGCACCTTTAACCACCAGCCTCTTGCGTCTTAGCCCCTCTCTGGCAGCCCCCTGGCCCGCCAGCCCGGGCCCCTCTTCCTCTGGGCAGAGTTTCACCCTCCTGTGAAAGTGCCCTGGCTCCGGGGTTGGCCTCGGTTTCCTCATCTGAGCGCAAAGGGGCCTGGATGAGTCGGTCCCCACGGGCCATGAGAACGGGTGATTGCGCCGTGCAGGAAGGCGTGTTCTGACCCGGACGGAAGGTTTCTGGTGGAGAAGCATGGCTGCCAACAAGCCTCTTTTGCAAGCGGGGAGGGGGCCGCCACTGCGGGCTCTTGCGTGAGTGGTGAAGCCCCGTGGGGCCTGAATAGACAGGCTGTCAGGAGATGGCAGCCACCGAGGGCTCTTTCCCCTGAATTCCTGCAGATTGATCTGGCAGGCGGCCTCCGCTTGGCGCGTCTTGCCTACTGCCGGGCTGGGGGCGGCCGCCAGGGCAGTGCCCGCTCCTGCTCCAGGGCCTTCGGCACGCTCCGCAACGTGGTGCACGCAGGGCACATTGCGAGATTCCCATGTGGACAGTGGTGAGCAGCGTTTTTGTTTCTTCCTTTTAGTTTAGTAAGCTCTAGGCCCAACCTGGGGCTTCAACTCACGACCCTGAGATCAAGGGTTGCATGCTCTACTGACTGGGCCAGCCAGGCGCCCTCCTGTCATTCTTTATTATACAAATTTGATAGAGACAAAATAAAATGTGTTAACATACATACTTCAAGAAATCTGACAATTTTCAGTGAAGTCAAGGAGGGGGCTGCTCGTATGCAGCTGGTAGGAGTGTAACCTGGTGCGGCCACCTTGGAAAATAAACTGGCACTGTCCTGTCCAGTTGACAGGCATGTGCGATCTCCCTCTCTAGGTACCAGTTTCAGAGAAACTCTGGCTCCTGGGCACTGGGAGACATGGACAAAAGTAGTCATAGTAACAACAATCAGGAAAAGCCTTTATCGCGGTTCTTTGCACGACCCCATGGCCCTGAGCCCTGGGGACCGTTCACTTGGAAAGTTGCAGTTGAGGCAGGGCCCAGGCGTAGCCCAGTGGTGAGGACCTCAGAGACCATCTCCCTAGCTCCTCCAGGCTCACATGGGGAATCAGATACAACCCCGAGAGTCCGTGGTGACTCTGGGCCTGGAACTTTCTATTCCTCAGAGCTACGTGTACCAGCAATTCCCCACAACTGGCCAGTCTGGGTAAGGGCTGATTTTGCTTAAAGAGCTGCAGTGTGGTTCTTAGGAACCAACGACGAGCAAGGTCCTTTCCATCCTGGGGCAGCAGCGGGGTTGAAGGGAAAGCAGTGGCTTTGACACTAACTAGAACACTCGGGTGCAAGTTCTGGTGAGGTCACCCCCTTAGCCTCGTCTCCTGTCTGAAGTGGGGTTCCTCATCGCTGCTCTCAGAGGGGCCGTGATGGGCAGGCTAAGAGCAAACCTTTTGGAGTTGCAGACTCCAAATTGTTTGGACTTGGGTTCAAATCCCCTCTGCCACGTTCTAGTCACATGACCTTGGGTAAACTCCAGTGGTTTCCTTCTCAATAAATTAGGGATAAGGGAACGATGCTGATTCCTGCCTCTTGTTAATCCTGGGAGGATCGAATGATACCACAGGCCATTCAGCCTGGTACCTGGCTCCCAGGAAATCCTCCATGTATATTCCTGAGGGTCTTGGAGGGTAGGAGGGTCTACAGGAAGTTCCGGGGTGCAGTGGCCGGGGGGCAGGGCAGGGGGAGGGAGAGCCCCGGGGACAGAGCAACTGGGGCAGCTGGCACAAGTGTGACCTTAGGCAAGCCAGTTAACCTCTACACCTCAGTTTCCTCATCTGTACAATGGGGATCGTGATTACACCTATGATGATTACACCTATGATGATTACAGGGTTGTTGTGATGATTAAGTGAATTAATTCACGTAAAGGCCTTTGGAAATGCCCAGAAAGTAACAATCGCAAGTGTTCTCCTATCTTCGGTTCCGTTCCAGCCCTGTCATCAGCTCTCTGTGTGACCTACAGCAGCGCTCTCTTTTCGTGGACCCAGTTGCTTCAGCTGTGTCTGCGAGGGTCCCAGGCTGCTTGGCAGCCCAGCATTCTCAAAACTCCACATGTGTGCGAATTCTCCTGGGAGCTTGAAATGCAGATTTCTGGGGCCCCACTCAGGACTCCCTGTCAGTGGATGCGTGTCTAGCGGCTCAGACACCGCCCCGAGGGACACACTGCCCACACAATGTGCTACAAATGCAGGAAAGGAGACCTCACCTAGCCTTTTAGGCATCTCAAGCTGATCCTTCCTCTGTGCCCCTTAACCTCTGACCTTTGAACTCATGCCTCCTGCCTCTTTCTAGACCCTGTTCTCTCTTTAGCAACTCTGAGCGCTCCCTGTCTGGGTCTCATTCCCACTTCTCTCTAAACATAGCTGAGGTCAGTTTGCCCCTCAGGTGGAGGAAGGCCTGGTGGTAACGTAAAAGCAGCC
The DNA here is from genome assembly GCF_017311325.1 of Ursus maritimus. Lineage (NCBI taxonomy): Eukaryota > Metazoa > Chordata > Mammalia > Carnivora > Ursidae > Ursus > Ursus maritimus. Next base: position 23,420,519 of record NW_024423897.1, read on the forward strand.
CCATTTACCCTGCTCTTGTGTGCCTATGTCCCTCACTCTCCATGATAACCAACCGACATTAGAACCAAGACCAGACCCATTTTATAGAGGAGGAAGCTGAGGCTCAGGGATGGCAAGTGACTTGCCCAGGGTCACTTCTCTGGTATGTAAACAAGCCAGAACTGGACCCAGGCAGTTGGATTCCAGAGTCTCCTTTCGGACCATTATGGCCTCAGGCCTCATGGGATCCGGGTGGGGCTGGTGAGGGTGTTGGGTGGGCTGGTGCTGGAGGACTGTGTCCACTCTGGACCCTAGATGTGACCAGAGCGTATTCACAAGAACGATATTGCCTACATGCCTTCCAGTGCTGCTCCCAGGCCTCTACCCCTGCACAGCCCTACCTCCCACGTCGCCTGCCTTCCTCCGAGGCCCCCACCACGCCGCGTCACCCCTCCTGAAACCCCTGCTGTCTGTTCGATCTTCCCCCCCACTCTGAGTCCCTGCCCCTCCTGATCCAGACCCACCAGAGGCTGCAGAGGGGCCAGGCTCATCCTGAGGCCTCAGGGCTGTGGGCTCTGGCTGGTCCTCCCCTGGCCAAGCCTGTAGTCAGAGACCCTTTAGCTCCTTTCTGTCACTTGAGGCTCAAGCTCCGAGAGCTGCCATGGGCTTCAGCCATCTGCCTGGACTCTAAACCTCTGGTCAAAGGGCAGACTCAGCTCAGGGACTCCACGGGAATATCCCGACACCCGCCATCTTTTCGGCTCCAATAGGGCTCAAGAAGCCACATCCTGCATGGACACCATGTTGTCCAATGGTTTCATGGTACAGATGGCCCAGAGAGGGTAGGGTGCCTGCCCAAGGCCACAGGGCCAGGCAGCGAGAGGCCGAGCTGGGGCTGGAGCCCACGTCCCCATCCCCCGGCCAGCTCCCTGGCCTTCCTGCCTCTCTGACTGTCTGCTGGAGCCTGAGCTGACATAGCTTTGCCTCCAGCTTTGCTTCTTGAAACCATTATTTGAAAACAGTTTTCCTTGCCAGGAGCCCCAGGCTCTTGGAGCTGTGAAATCAAACCTCACAGAACAAGGAAGAAGCAGTGTCTCTGGAGAAGCCAGAGAGACGGGCCCAGACTTGGGCATGGCAGTGAAGCTGGGGCCGACAGGACATTACCACCCGCCACTCCCTCTGCTCCCACCGCCATTTAACCACAGCCACCAGGAGTCCACCCGGCCAATAGCACCGCAGGTCAGGGCAGGATGGGCACGTAGAGATCACCCAGTCCAGCTCCTGTACAGATGGGGAAACTGAGGCCCAGAAAGGTAGAAGCACAGAGCAGGTTAGCAAGAGAGCAAGGACCAGACCCCTGGCTATAGCGTCCCCAGGGGAGGACGCCAGAGATGCCCCCCCACTCACAGACCCCGTGTCTGCCACTGGTTCTTACCTCTGCCAGGGTCTGGTCCAGGTGTGGCTCCTTGCAGCCTGGATACGGGGGCCAGCCCATTTAGGGGATTGTTGGGGGTGTCATTGCTTCTCAACTAACTTGACCGGGCCTCTGGCACCCCTCACTGCCACGGGGCATTTTTAAACGGCTGGCACGGGGCCCCCCTCCCCTTAGCCCCTTGCCTGCTGCTCCTTGGCCACAGAGGCCCCTCTGCCTTTTACCTTATATGAGCTGAAGAGGCGAGCCTGGTGTTGGGGTGAGGCGGGTACTGAGTCTTCCCGGGGCCCCCCATTGGCCCGAGCGCCTGCCACGTGACCGCCTTGCCTTGACCTGCCCCCGGTCCCGAATGTTGCTTTTACCCCCTAAGGAAGGAGTGGTTGACAATTTTCATATTTCTTCTAAATTTGGAGATTTCAGACAATGCTGGGAGGCTTGGCTCCAGCTGCCAGAGGCCCATGTGGAAGTCATTAAGCCAGAGAAGGGGGGCCGGGGGAGAGAGGGAGGCAGGGGGAGGAGGAGGAGGAGGAGGAGGAGG
>NW_024423897.1:23422478-23467492 GCF_017311325.1 Ursus maritimus
GAGGAGGAGGAGGAGGAGGAGGAGGAAGGGGGACGGAGTTGTGAGGGTTGCCAGTTGTCAGCCTGGGAACATGAGCAAACTCCCTGGGAGTTTGCTGTGTGTGAGAATTTCCTTCCTCTTTCCCGACCCTAGTGTCCTAGGACTGGAGAGGGAGTTCTGAGATTTTCTGGGAACCCCCGGTGGGGAAGACACCAGTCCCGGCTCCTGAGGTCCAGTGGTCTGGTGGGAATGGCAGGAGATGGGAGACCACAAGGAATTAAATCCCCTTTCCAGAAAGCTGGAACCCAGATAGGCCAACCCCATCGTTGTGCAAAGGAGGTCCAGGGCCCCAGGGTGGAAGGGCCCGTCCAGTCACACAGGAGGCCGTGAGGGCGTAGGAGCTGGGATCCAGGCTCTTCCTGCCGGGCCTCTCTTTCCCCACCGTCCCAATGGTGAGAAATGCCCATCTCTCGCCATATGCCCCCTTTCTCGTTATGCTTCCCATAGATTCCTTAGCGTTTCTCATGCCCGGGCCTTTGCACTTGCGGTCCTCTCTGCCAGAAGTGCGCTCTGCCCAGAGTTTCCCATAGCTGGCTCCTTCTCCAGCATCTGGTCTCGGCTTAAAAGTCACGTCTGGGAGAGGTTTCCCCGGCTGCTGCATTACGCTCTACCACTCCCCTTGCTGCTTGCCTCGCACGGTGCTGATTCTATACATTTATTGGGTTAGCTGCTCATTGTCTAGCACTTCTAGGAGAGTGTGACACCCCCCACCCCCCCACCCCCACCCCCCGCCGCACAGGGTCTGTGTCCCCAGGCCTCCCACAGTGCCCTTGAAGAATGGCGAGAAAGCTGTCTTCTGAGCGGCGGCCACCATCCTAGCATGGGAACAGCCTCTCTGAGGCCCATGGAGGCCTCCTGACAGTGGCCAGCCGTGCCCTGTGTCAAGCAAGGCCACCTCGTCCCTGCCCATGTTGCTCAGAGTTTCCCTTCCGTGGCCAGGCTGGCTGACCCCCGGCTGTGTCTGTCCTCACTCTCCTTCAGTCTCCCAGACCCCTGCCCTGCACCGCTGCCCCATCCCATCTCCTTCCTCGGGGCCAGGATTCCCTCCAGCACAGGGCCTTGTGCCACCCTGCGTGGGGTGGCTGAGTGTCCCCGAGGGGAGCGGGGTACTGAACCCGACGCTAGCCCTGACCTTCAGAGGCTCCTTATCTGGTAGGAAGATCTTCACCCCTGCCTCGTTCCTTCTGAGGAAAGAATTCGCTTCATGTCAGGAGGCCCGTGCATTTGTTCCCATCTTTGCCACGTCCTAGTTGGGAGGTCTGGGCACAGTTTTCTAACTGCTGCTCTGAACCTCCCTTCCTCCTCTGTGGAATGGGTAAAACCTGCCTTGCAGTGTTGCCGTGGGGGTTGGGAGGGGCACCTGCAGGCCTGGGGAAGGCTCTGGAATCAGACTTAGACCGTGCTCAGCACTACCCCTGCTGCTTCCCGCGGGGGTGGTTGAGGGCGGGCTTGGGAAAGTGATCTCACATCTGTGAACTTCACTTTCCTCCTCTGTAGAATGGCGCAAGACACAGTCCCTACCTCCCGGGCTGCTGTAAAGACGAAATGAGACCATGCTTAGGAAGGGGCTAGCCCCATGCCAGCTTGTGAGTCAGCGCTCAGTAGACGTTAGGTATTATTTATGAAGGGTCATGATGCCAGACCCAACTCTCGGTAGACCCGCCGTGCCTTTCCTGTCATCCCCTTCTTTCCCGAACCAAGCACATGGGACCCAATCAGAAGCCCATCCCTGGACAGGGAAGATCGTGGACGGGAAAGGCTTGGGACCCTCCCGCCCCACCCTGCTCCGTGTTCGAGTTTATCTCTCACCACCAACAGCTCCCGGGCTAAAGCTAAAACCAGCCCGATAGAACCGTCAGAATTATGGAAACTCCTCTTTGGAGACCACGAAACTTCAGTTATGCTTCTGTTACTCCTGCTACTGCAGAAGCATCAAAGATTTTTCTCATCAAGGCAGAAAAGAAAAACAGAAAAGCTTTCTACCAGTTGTAGAGAGACCCGCCACTTCACAACCCGAGAACCCTGTGCCTGGCCGAGCAGTGAGATGGCCGCTGGCGAGCCAGCAGGCCCTGTTACCAGGAAGCCCATCACCAGAGGTCAGCACAAGGACTTGAAGTGACCCGGAGACAGATCCTAGGACAGGAGGTGTCCCGGCACCGAACTATTTTAAAAGGCTAACTAAACGGCAGCCATTTGTGACTCAGTCTCTAGAAATCCGTCTCAGACATTTTGAAGCCTGTTTCTATTTCCTCGCATACCCTCTCTTGGGAGTTATGAGTGCTTTATGGTTATTAACCACTCTGTGAAGTGGCTTTTCTTTCCAGACTGTGGCAAAGCAGCCTTGAAATCCCTGCACTCCCAGAGGAAACAGGTCAATGAGGCCTGGGTTTAGTGTGTGTGAGTAAGGCGCCCTGGGAGGGGAAGGGGCTTCTTGTTAGGAGGTGGACATGAGAGTGTGCTTGGTGAGTTCTATGTCCTCCGAGGGCGGGTGCAGCTAGGCCAAGGGGAATCCCAACTGGGACGGTGAACCAGAGATTCACGGGACCTGGGAGAGCTGCCTTATCTCTACAGGTGATCAAGGAAGAGATTGAGGTGGTACAATTGGGACCTCCAGGGAGATAGAGTTTATATCTACGTAAGAAGGGCTTTTTAATTCAGTGGATCTACCCAGGATGGAATGGGCTAATGAGCAGTCTTGGGAAAGGGATGAGTTCTCTGTCACTAGAGGAATGTAAGTAGAGACTGGATGGCAAGTCCAGCCCAGAGATCCTATGAATTTTATCTCACACTTCGTGTTCTCACCCCCAACCTTTCCCTACCCACCTAGCCCAGACTTCATACTCATCTGACCCAAAAGGGATGACTCAGAGATGATGGGTTGGGAGATAATCATGGATTGAAAAGGGCCATACCCCTGAGTTAAAAATCAAGCTTCCTATGTTTTCTTTGGTGAGCGTAAGACTTTTGTGTCATTGATTGAGTTTGATTCTGAGAGAGAAGTAATAGCGAAGAAATGCTTAGGATTGTAATGAAGCCAATTTCTCAAAGACATTCTTTCCCTTTCTTTCTTTCTTCCTTTCTTTCTTTCTTTCTTTCTTTCTTTCTTTCTTTCTTTCTTTCTTTCTTTCTTTCTTCTTTCTTTCTTTCTTTCTTTCTTTTTAAATTTGAGATGAAAAGAGAGAGACAGAGCATGAGCAGGGGGAAGGGCAGAGGGAGAGGGAGAAGCAGGCTTCCCCCTGAGCAGAGAGCCCCAACGTGGAGCTCAATCCCAGGACCCCGGGATCATGATCTGAGCCGAAGGCAGACGCTTAACTGACTGAGCCACTCAGGCGCCCCTCAAAGACATCATTTCATGGACAGCTGTCCCCAGGGTGTTATTGAGGTTAAAAATCCTGGTTCAGAAGAAAATATACGATATAATCCCATTTCAGCGTATGGTGTACCACAATGAGATCCCACTTCACAGCCATTAGGGTGGCAATAATAATAATAATAATAATAATAATAGTAATAACCCCTAGATACTTAGATCGTGAACACCGATGCTCACAGCAGCATTATTCATAATAGCCAAAATGTGGAAACAACCCACGTGTCCGTCGGTGGGTGAAGGGGTAAACAATGTGGCATCTGGCACAATGAAGTACTAGCCAGTAAAAAGTACAGAATTCTGGTACATGTAACAACACGGATGAGCCTTGAGCACATCATGCTACGTGAAATAGGTCAGACCCAAAAGCACAAAGGCTGTGTGATTCCCCTTCTGTGCGATTCCTAGAATAGACAAATTCATCGAGACGGAAAGTAGAATCATGGTTGCCCGGAGCCGGCCGGAGCGGAATGGGGAGTTACTGTTTCACGGGTATAGTTACTGTGTCACTGCTTGGGATGATGAGAAAAGTTCTGGAAATGGATAGTGGTGATGGTTGTACAACACTGTGAATGTCCTAATTAAGTACTGAAAAATGGTTAAAATGGCCAATTTTATGCGACGCATATTTTACCAGAATAAAATACATGATGTGTCTGTTGGAGGGGTAAGTGTGAACGTAGCAAGGTGTCCTGCTGGAGGTTGAGTTCGTGTTTTGTCTGTCCCTGAGGCTGTTGTCCCGACAGACCGATCAGAAGGTCACTGGGAAGTGCCTGAAGGGCGTGTCTCTGGGAAGCGATGGAGCCGAGCTTCCCATTGTCCTGGGAGAAGGAAACAGCCAACCTGTAACGGCCAGGTCGCATAGTCCTCCCAAACCTCGGCCGCGCCCTGGCACGCGAATGTTGGCAGGACATGGGACAGGCTTGCGTGGAAGGTCCTGGGTGCTTGGCTTGGAGCCCTTCCCTCGTCTGGGGGGATCAGCTTCTACCTCTGTGGCCTCTTTGGGGGTGTGGACTTGACCTACAACTTGGGATATGACTCACCGAGACCAGCTTCTGCCGGATGTTCATGTCTTTCTACCCCAGTCTGCACACCACGGCAGTGCCGGATGGGACTGGACGCTGCCCCTGCCCAAGACACCTGCAAGGACTAGGGGCCCCCAGACGCCTGTGAAGAAGGTGGCGTGAGCCTTGGAGAGAGCAGCTCTGCTGCTCATCTGACCTCTTGCTGTTACCAGCATACGGGCCTTGAACATGTGAACCCTTGGGACCAAATGGGCCACACTGACCACACCCTGAACTATGCAGAGGAACCCCCAGTAACACATGTGAGTATGCATGTGGTTGCACATGTGTATGAAAAGGCACCCTTAGGTTTTTGAGAGAATGTGGGAATTTGAGTGATTTTGCCTTACTTCATTATTGTTTTCTGCATTTGAGATTTTCCTGATTTATACTGAGCATCGATTGTTTTTCCCTATCAGAAGAAAGGGGAAGTATCACTTTTTAAAAGGCATACAGCATGGAGGTTCCTCAAAAAATTAAAAATAGAAATACCATTCGATCGAGTAATTCCACTGCTGGGTATTTACCCAAAGAAAAAGAAAACACTAATTTGAAAAGATATATGCACCCCTATGTTTATGGCAGCGTTATCTACGATAGCCAAGGTACGGGAGCAGCCCACGTGTCCCTCGACAGATGAATGATAAAGAAGAAATGCTACATCACCCAATGGAATGTTACTCAGTCATAAAAAAAGAATGAGATCTTGCCATTTGCAACAACACGGATGGACCTAGAGGGTATCATGCTAAGTGAAATAGGTCAGACTGAGAAAGACAAATATCATATGATTTCACTCAAGTGTGGAATCTAAAAAAACAAAACAAATGAATAAACAAACAGCAGAAACGGAGCCATAAGAACAGAGAACAAACGGATGGTTGCTAGCAGGGCAGGATGGGGGGGGAGGGTGAGCAGAAAGGGGGACGGGGAGTGGGAGACACAGGCTGGAAGAAGGGACGTCCTCAGGTCTGTTCTGCCCAAACCCTGTTGAAGCAGGAGACAGATCCACGGGCCCACTGGGCGCACTGCCTGTGATCGTTTCTTAGGGTTGTTGTAAGAAAGTATCAGAGCTGCGGGCCTTCACCAACAGAGTATTGTCTCCAAGCTCTGGAGGCTAGAAGTCCAAGAGCAAGGTGCTGGCAGGGTTGGCTCCTTCTGGAGGCTGCGAGGGACGATCTGTTCCCGGCCTCTCGTAGAGTGCTGGTGGTTTTCTGGCAGTCTTTGGTGTTCCTTGGCTTGCGATGCGTCAGCCTGCTGTCTGCCCTTATGTTCACGTGACATTCTCCCTGTGGGTGTCTGTCTCCAAATTCCGCCTTTTCATAAGGACACTAGTCATATTGGATTAAGGGTCACTCTACTCCAGTATGACCTCATCTTAACCAATCACATCTGCAATGACCCTATTTCCAAATAAGGTCAAATTCTGCCATGTTGAGGGGTAAAACTCGAACCTATGAATTTGGGGGGATACAGCTCAGCCCATAGGATGGTACTTGACGTCAGCTACAATGGAGAAGCGGAGATATGACGCTCAATCTAGAACTCTAGGAGGTCTGGGAAATGTTTGTGGCTTGTTGGATTCTGCATGAATGGAGGTACTCGAGGGCTGGGTTGGAATGGGTGTTCTGCCAGTCCACCACACCCCCCACCTAAATCCAAGATCCTCCACCCGCCTTCTCAGTCCTGGTCGTTTTGCAGCTGACAAAATTCACATCCCTGAGCACGTGAACCTGGGGTACTCAAAACAGCACTATCCTTAGAAACCAGGAGATGGGAGTCAGACCCTGGCCTTACTGACTTGTTGGGGGGACAGCCACAGCTAATCAAAACCTACCACCATCCACAATTCAGTCAACAAACCTGCAGTGCTCACAGCCATCACCACACTCTAGAATCTGGGGCCACAGGCTGGTAATTCAGGAATTCGTTCTAGGAGGCTGTCCCGCTCCAATGTGCTTCTTTATTCTTTCTGTCCTGGGATTTTTAAAAAGATAATTGTCTTTTCCCAACCATGACCAATTTCCTGCCACCACCATTTTTCCTTTTTGTGTCCTGGTTATTGTGTGCATGTGCAAGCCAAGCCCGACTTTCTCCTGTGATGACGGGTACATGATTAGAAGACAACGGAGCCAGGAGGCCAAGTTCTCCTCCAAGCTGTGCTGCTAACTTGCTGGGTGACTAGGACCCCCGTTTCCCCACCTGTAAGCCGGGTCATTACTTTCTGCCCACCTGGCAGAACTTGGACAGGGTCCGCAGAACTTTAGGGGAGGGATTGTGGTGTGTGGGACTGCACACAACACTCTCTTATGGAGAGGAATGAAAACTCAACTCTTAGTGGCTTCAAAACCAACGGGAATTCATTGGCTCACTTGACAGAGAAGTGCACAGGGAGATTCAGCTTTAGGCATGGCTGGATCCAGGGACTCAAACAATATTCCTGGAATCTGTCTCTGAGAATGGATCCTGGGAAAAGGAGGGAGGGAGGGAGAGAGGGAGAAGTGTGGTGTACAGAGCAAGATGGAGTCACTCATGTCAAGGAGTGACCCAAGCAGCCAAGGGTGTTGCAGCCAAGACCAGATATGCTGAAACCGGCACAAGCTGACGACACACAGAACCGATGACCCCAGGACCAGGGGACGTCTGCAAAGGCCCCAAACTGATTAAATCCCTTTAAAAAGGGAGAATTCTTGCAGCAAACTCTCAGACTTGCAAGACGCTGATCCTCTCACATCCGACCACATCAAAAAGGCAGCTGCAGCCGAAGGCTCTGCCCGATTGAAGTCCGAACAGAACCGCGATTCTCTGCTGCTGGGACATAATGAGCAGCATTGCCGAAAGCTGAGCCGGACAGACGGAGGCCTCATCCCGGCTGTGCACTCATGGACCGACCTCCCCCTTGTTGTAGCTTGTCTGTTGTGGGACTTGGGATAACGCTTTGCTTTGTGTGACGTGTAAAAAGCCACGTTAAACACGTAGGGAAACGTCACTGACTTTGGAATCTGGTACGTGCTTTATCATATGCTAACCTTGCTTTATGATTGAATAAAGCTGACATTGTGGAAAGAAGACACAACTCGTGTGTGTGCCTTCATAGCCTGCTTGCAACAGACAGGCGCTGTGAATATGCCCAGAAATAATTACGCTGTAAAGGAAACCGTGCCGAGGGATATGAGAGGTCTTGGTGAAGCGCAAGAGGGTTTCAGGAGAGGGAAGAACAAAAGCCTTCGTACATGCTTTATTCATTCGTTCAGGGTGTCAACATTAAACTCCCGTTCTGGGCTTTGCAGGGGACTAGGCCTGGGGCTCTCCAGGAGCTCACACGGCTAATGGAAAAGGCAGGGAATTTGGTCAGTACCGTAGGGACGCACCAGGCACGCCTAGAGGTCAGATCCAGTCTGGGAATCCGGGGGGCTTCTTGGAAGCAGGACGTTGGACTGGAAGAGTGAAAATAGGAAAGAGCATTCGGAACAAAAGGAACAGCATGAAGAAAAGCACCGGGCTCTGTTCAGAACTGCACAGAGGCTGACTTACCAGGTGACCCTGAGCACGTGATTTTCCCAAGCTGGGCCTCAGGTTTTCTGTTTGTACAGTAAAAGGGAGTGGACAGCTTGCTACCGAGGTAGGGAAGGAGAAAAGCATGGGACACACTGGATGGGGCTGCTTCCACCTCGGCAGGGAGAGACCTGACTCACCAGGTGACTTTCATGGCTTCACGAAGGCCACGGCCCCCGGGCCCAGCGCGGAGGAGAGGCAGGGGACAAAACGATACACCCCGCAGTAAGCAGTACTTATTATTTGAATAGGGAATATCTACACATCGTGGCCATCGGAAAGGTGTAAATGGCGTACGGTAAAACGTCGGTGCCTGCCCAAGCCCACCCTCTCATCCCAGCACCTCCCTCCCCAGAGCACATTTCTGTTACGCGGTTTTGCTTAGACTGGCAGAGGCGGGCTCTGCAGATGCTACCAAGTTCACCCCCACACACGTGCACCTACGGCCCTGGCGTGCTGTTTACACACGGCAGCACACCGTTCGCACCGTTCTGCACCTGACTTCCTTTCCTTAATCGCATACCTCGGATACTGAAGCCTGTCATTACAGAGAGGGCCGCCTCGTTCTGTCAATGGTTGGAGAGGGGCCCCCTGGGTGGATTTGCCCCACCGCAGGCCACCAGTCCTGTGTGAATGTAGGGAGGAGCATTTCAAAGCTTTGCGATCCTTTGCTAGTATCAACAATGCTGCGGAGCCCGTCCTGGTGCTTGGGGTAATTTGCATGGGGTGTCTCTGTCACAAGAAGGCCTAGAAGAGCCGTTGTTAGAGCCAAGGTCTTATGCGTTTGTGGTTCTCACATATCGCTCCAGTCCAACCCCCACCCCCACCCCCACCCCCAGGGGTGGTAACCAGTGTGTTCCTCTCTCCAGGCAGCCTCAAGGAGAGAGGGTAGGGGGATGGGACCCTGGGGAGGAGTGCAGCCCAGGGAGGGTGGAGGATGTGCTCCAAAGGGGGAGCAACCTGGAATCTGAGCAGAGACGGGGCCAGTGAGAAGTCCCTGGGGTAATGACAGCGACACAGGGGCTTGAAAAACCAAGGGTGATGTTGTGCTCACCCTGTCCGTGCCCTTCCTCCACCAACAGTTCCGTGAACGGCCTGCTGTGGCTGTAGCCTTGCTTTTCCAGGAATGGCGCTTGGGAGATGAAGGAGTGGGCGCCCTGCGGTGCCGTGTGTGTGTGTGTGTGTGTGTGTGTGTGTGTGAGAGAGAGAGAGACAGAGAGAGAGAGAGACAGAGAGAGAGAGAGCAGGGACAGGAGCTCAAGTTAGGGGCCAGCGCCTTGGAGAAGTAGACGTGCCAACTGAGGACTAATTCAGGAGGAACTTAAGTGCCCCTAAAACTCAAGCGACAGTAGAGAATTCCCCGCACCTGCCCAAAGTGTGGGTAGGGAGCTGAGGCCACTGGGTCTGGACATTAAAGAAAAGTGACATTGGGGCGGGCTGGGTGGCTCAGTCAGTTAAACGTCTGTCTTTGACTCAGATGATGATCCTGGGGTCCTGGGATCAAGCCCCACATTGGGCTTCCTGCTCAGCGGGGAGCCTGCTTCTCTCTCCCTCTGCCTGCCCCTCTGCCTGCTGCTCTGCCTACTTGTGCTATCAAGTAAATGAACAAGATCTATAAAAAAAAAAAAGGAAAAAAAGAAAAGTGACATTGGGCATGGAGAAGACAGTCACTTGGCTGACATGCCCAATGGCTGAGGTTCTCAGCACCTCTAAGTCTGGTGGTGTACCCCTGCCCCCCGGCGGTTCTTCCCGATCCCAGCCCACCAGAACTGCCAAGCCTCCATCAGTTGCCTTCTTGTTTCGAAAGGGCATGAGTAAGCTATTTGACTTTGGTTTCTGGGGGAGGTGAGAAAGGAGGTACTGCTGGGGTGTTTGGTGATGGTTGGGGGGGCTTCCCTGCTGCCAGTCCATCACCAGTCCATCTTTTGAGTTGGGCAATAGAGATCCTGGACCCCCACAGCCTGGGGTCTGAGACCACCAGAACGACATTCCTTCCTCGGCGCTGTTCTTTGACAGACCACCTGCCCCCAACAGCCTGTGCCCTAGACCCTGTCCTGTACTCTGTGGATCCTCCCACGGGTCCCCAAAGCAGGCAGACAGGTGGGACTTTTGGCCCCACTTTGCACATGAGTGAACCTGGGGTCTAGAGGGCAGCCCCCCAAGGAGATGCAACCTGCCCCCAGCATCGCCTCAGGGAACTTCCAGCTTCCAGCAGGCGATGTGCAAAAAAGCAAAGCCTGCTCTCCCACACCAACAGGACCCCAGAGGTGGCGGGCTGACTAAGGGGACATTAGGAGACATGGAGGGTGGACTGGCCCTCTGCCCCTTTCATGCTGTTGACCGCATATTACCAACAGCAAGTCCCATAGCGTTGGGCCATGTTGGTAAATGTTTTGTAAACATGTCTGATGCTTACTCTGTGCAAAAGTACCGAGGGAGGGGCTGGAAGTAGGGACAGATATATGTCACTAATCAGGGTGCCACACCACAGTGGGGGAATCCGGCACGGCTCGAGCCCGTCGGACCTAGGTTTGAATCCTGAATTTACCATAGTTTAATAATGAATTTACTATTTACTTGCTATCTTCACATGCCTAAATGTCCAAGCTGCTCAGAATGTGAAAGATTCAGAAAGAATGAGAGGTACTTTTGTTTCCCAATTCAGGAGAACAAACAGGACTCAGAATCCTGGAGGCTGGGGGTCCCCTCACTCTACCCAGAGTCAAGGAGCACTAAGTTCCACATCCTGGTCCAGGACATTTTTGATTATAAAACCCTAGAAGCAAACAACAGTTGTTTAAAATAAATACATTTTATTTTAAGTAAGTTGTTTTTAAAGATTTATTTATTTATTTATTTTAGAGAGAGAAAGAGAGCGAGTGAGAGAGCATAGGGGGAAGAGCAGAGGGAGAGGGAGAGAGAGAATGTCAAGCAGACTCCCTGCTGAGCTGGGAGCTCGACAGGGGGCTGGATCTCATGACCCTGAGGTCATAACCTGAATTGAATTCAAGAGTTGGATGCTTAACTAACAGAGCCACGCAGGTGCCCCTTAAGTAAGTTGATTTTAAAAATAAATCTTTATAAATACTGTAAAGTACTATTTTACTACTATATTCTCTTAACAAATAAAAAATAGAAATTAGACAAAAGAGAAGTAAAAATAGAAGACCCTAATATTTTCCCTGAGCTTTGAATGACCCCCCACGTTGGAAACCATGAACCTAGCTCTAAGAAAGCACAGACGTGGGTTGTCCAAGGGACTTAGAGGGGCGTGTGTGGTAGCACATGTGCTAACTCGGGAACTGAGGCACTGGGGCATTTGGGACAAGGTGAGGGTTTGGGGGGTTTCCTTGAGTGGCAGGGGCCTGGGCTGAGCTTGCAATGGAGGCCTGAGTGAGGAGGGAAATGTATCTATAGGGTAGATGGGCTGGCCCTTGCATATCTTGGCCTGGGAGCCAGACCTTGGCAAGATCCCTGTACCCTGACTTGGGCTACATTGGCGGGGGGGGCTTTTCTCTTTCCCCACCCCTAGAGTCTCCTTAGATAACCCCCTTGCCTCCTTAGATGGTGAGCTTAACCATAGAGACTTAGTTACCTATTATATTATATTATTAGTTATGTAACATGAGGGTCTTCTCTTTTACTTCCATCTTTTCTAATTTCTATCTGTGTTAAGGGAATAAATATATTCCTGTAATAGTATTTTGCAGAATTTATAAAGATTTATTTTAAAAAATAACTTACTTAAAATAAAGTTATTTATTTATATAAGCGAGGAGCGCGAGCCAGCCCCTAGCCTGGAAGGGGGAGGAGGTGTGCTAAGAATGACCTGCTGTTGCAGGGGTTCAGTTTGACAGAGCACCCACAGTAACGTGATCCTGTCTCCCCCGCTTGCCCAGGAGCTCATTCCTATTCGCTGCTGCTGCATGTAAGGGTTATGCTAGGGTAATGGTTACTGGAGATAATTTCCAACCGGGAGCAACCTGGCTGGGGGGATTAGGGAAAATGAATGCCCCCTAGGCCTTGGCTTAAATCGACCCTGCTTGTCATCTCTCCCTTTGCTGCGGAGGCCTCTCCCTGCCTCACTGCCTCCACCCTGCCTGTGTCTCCCCGGCTGACACTCCTCAGGACCGAGGCGGATCCAAGCCTTCGTAAACCATTCAGGACTGTTAAAACAAATCCTATAATTAGAAGCCAGGTTTCCTAAACGAAGTGAAAAATGTAACGTTACCCTTTGTTTGTTCGCTGGGTGCTCAACGCATGTCCCATGACCCAGAGGAGCTGTGACTTTGGGTTTTCAAGAAGCCTTAATAAGGTAATGTTTATAAAGTTCTTAACTTTACAACTCTGTTGGAGGACAACTCCGTGAAATGAGGACAAGCCATAATTCCAAGGAGATTCCACCCCCATCAGCCCCCCATCCCAACAGCGAAGAATGCTGTCCCCTCATCCTCTTCTGTGGTACGTGGAAAGCCCCAAGACTGGGACTAAAGGGAGTGGGTTCAGGCCTCAACTCTGACACTGGATTGCTCTGTGATATTGTATCCACCTCTTTCCATCTCTGGACTTGTGTTTCCCCATCTGTAAAAGAGAAGAGCTGATGAGACTCGCTAATTCTAAACGTCTCTTCTAACTTGCATAGTCTACGGTTTGATTTCTGTGTCTCTCCACCATTGGGTTTTATCTGAAGCAAGGATTCATCTCCAAATTTGACCTCCCTTCTCTGGACTTTCCAAAAGGTCTTGGTAACAAACCTTGAACAGAATAAATCTAGTTCGGGGTTGGCAAGACGCATAGATACACCTTTTCTGCCCCAGCTTTGAACCCTCAATCTTCTCCCTCATGAAATAAAATGCATGACAAAAAATGTGAAAATGACCTGTGGAAGGAAAAAGAACTCCTTAACTCTTCCAAAGAATTCAAACTGGCCGAGATGGGGAACAGTGGAAAGAGCGGGGGGTTGTGCTGTCTGGAGATGGTAGCCACGAGGAAGTTAACAATACTATGTTAACATCGTAACAGCTGACATTTATGGAGTTCTTGTCATGAACCAGACTCTGTGCTGAGGGCTTACAACCATCCTCTCTGTTAACCTCACAGCAAATCTGTGAGGTAGGTACTTTCTCACTGTCTTCATTTTACAGATACGGAACTGACACTTCAGGGTGCCTTGGTGGCTCAGTCGGTTACGTGTCTGCCTCCAGCTCAGGTCATGATCCCAGGGTCTTGGAATCGAGTTCTGCATTGGGTTCCCTGTTCAGCGGGGAGCCTGCTTCTCCCACTGCCTGCTGCTCCCCCTGCTTGTGCTCTCTCTCTGTCAAATAAATAAATAAAATCTTAAAAAAAAAAAAAAAAAGAAACTGACACTTAAAGAGAGGAAAGAATTTGCTGGAAGGAAATAAGTGGTTGCAAAGACCATTCTTGACCTCTACAAACGCACGGCCTCTAAACGTCTGATCCCGTTGTGGTGCCTGGGGAAGCATCCGTCACTCTGGGCTCTGAGCGATTCCGCTGAGCAGAGCGCACTCTGGAGCGTCAGTGGGACTTGTCACAGAGGCAAGAAACACCTGTGCTGGAGTGAGCCTCCGCGATCTGGGGGATGTTTGTTACCGTAGCACATCCTGACTGACACTGCTTGTCACGGGCAGAAGGAGCAGCTTTGGTCTGCATGTTCTCCAAGAGCAGATTTGTCTCAGGAGACGGAAAGGAGCAGGGAAGTAGACATTTAAATCAAGCAGAGCCTGACAAGAGACTTGGGAGCATTTACTAGAATACCCTTGAGAAGCCAGCAAAATGACTGGAAATCCTGCTGTTGCTGAGATTTGAAGAAACGGTCTAAAACATGCAAAGATGTGTAGGGAATTCCGGAAAGATAATGTCAGAGCTGGGCCTGGGGTTGAGATAAAGGGATAGAATGCAAGGGAATCCCAAAGTGGAAGGCAAAAGTTGTGGGTACAGCTATGTAATCACCAGACTGAAGAGCCAAACAATCCCAGTTTGTCCAAGAGCACACTACTGGGGGAGAGAGAGACTGGGGTCAGCCCGACCCTAGAATTCTCTCCAGAGCTGACTCAGACAACATGGCCGCCTGGCACCAAGCCCTCTTGCCAGGCACATTTCCCTTCAGTGTAGGCTTCCTTACAGAGCACAGCCTGGCCACGTCACAGAGAATTTGGATGGACCTTGGTGCTCTGTGTATACTGCGTACTGACCCGGGTGCTCACCTCTGACCACTATGTCATTCCAAAGCTCAGTCCCCAAACTGGGGCGAAGGTTAGGGTGTTGGTCAAAAGGGGCCTCCGGGACCCAGGCTTTCATCCCACGCCCTGCCCCTTTTCTCCTCACTATGTTTCCCTTCCCTGGGCCTCATTTTTACTCTTCTGTAAAAATCTTTATATTCACACGGGTTGATACAAGGGAGTAAATAAAGTCATGGATGTAGAAGTGCTTTGTAAACTGTAGAGTGCAACACACACACAGAAGCTGTCACTCTCACCACCAGGCAATTATTGGCAGCGTCTGCTTGGGGCCTAAGGCTGCACCACCCCTGTCTCCCAGGGCCCCAAACCTTGAATTTGTCTTTAAAAAAACATTTTAAAAAAAAGTTTATTTACTTTTCTAGTAATCTTTACACCCAACATGGGGCTTGAACTCATGACCCTGAGATCGAGAGTCGCATGCTCTTCTGACTGAGCCAGCCAGGCACCCCCTTGAATCTGTCTTCTAACATTAGAACAATTATGGAGGCTTCTTTCCTGGACTTAGACTTTGGACCTGGTCAGATACCCCACCAACCATTTCTTCCTCCCTCACAAATACAATATTTATGAGAACCGAACTTTCGATAGAAATTTGGCAAGATGGTACATTCTGGAGACATTGTACCTGCTTCCACATGCCCTGAGAGCTGAGGTCATGGGCTCCAGCCATATTCACAGATGCAGGAGGTATAGGAGACTGAGAGGCGGGGCTCCCAGCCACAGTCCCTAAGCCTGGTCCCAATATCTTAATATTGCTGTATCCACCATCCTCTTTAAGAACATGGGCTCAGGAACTGTTCAAGCTGTTGACTGCTGTATGCCCAGTGCTGAGCACAGTGCCTGGCACATTATGTATTTGTCAGGAAGTGAGTGGACCCTCCTCAAGAACATTCAGGGCTCTTCACGGCCCATACCTTAAGGTCACAGCTCGTAGAGACTTACAGAGCATCCTGGGTACAAAATTTAAACTCCCACCTGGGGCAGCTTCTCATTATCCTCAGCTAACAGGATCAGACCATTGAGACAGGAGGTTGGTTGGGACCTCCTTCTAAGGGCCTGCACATTTCTTTTTTCTTTTCTTTTTTTTTTTTTTTTTAAGATTTTATTTATTTATTTGATAGAGAGAGAGAGACAGCCAGCGAGAGAGGGAACACAAGCAGGGGGAGTGGGAGAGGAAGAAGCAGGCTCCTAGCGGAGCAGGGAGCCCGATGCCGGGCTTGATCCCAGGACCCTGGGATCACGCCCTGAGCTGAAGGCAGACGCTTAATGACTGAGCCACCCAGGCGCCCCGGGCCTGCACATTTCTGAGGCTGGTTTCTGGGTGGGGAGGCAGGCTGGGGACAGAGGCCTTGGCTACGGCCATCAAGTCTCCTCGCCAAAGGGCAGTGGGACATGTCTCGCTGCCTGTCCCCCAAGTGGTGGGTATGGGGGAACTCTCAGCGTTCCTCTTGTGCCCCAGCAAGCCCTGCCCTGGTCACAGCGGCCCCCACGCTCCTGAATCAGGCCCTGAGAAGCACGCGGGAGAATACGCCGTGTTCACAGTGTGCAAGGGGCTCCCACCTGATGACTCCAAAACACACACAGGCAAGACCCCATCCACGGATTTGCACTCACACGGACACCAAGACACACACAATGAAAGCATGGCTATTTGAGCCAGTGGCAGAAGCCAACATGTGAGGCAGACTCTGCTAAGCACCGTGGCTTTCTGCTGTGCTTGGGGAGCAGGCCTTTGAACCCAGGCTATGAAGGAATTCCCCTCCTCACCCTGCCTGCCCTGGAGGAGTCCCGTCCTGGCAACAGCCGGGAGAAACCACACTCTTGCTCCCCACCTCCGCCCAAGCCCAGGCTTCTCCCTCCCAGGTCAGGGCTCTGGGGGTCTGAGGAGCACATTTCGCATGCTGTACCCTTTTCCTGCTTCTGCTGGAGGAGGGGGCCTCCCGCCCACAATAGATGTAGACCTGCCCCGCGGGAGGAGGGGCTGACAGCTTTCAGGGAAAAGTCAGGACTCTGGAACTTGTAAGTCCAGACATCCTATAAACTCTGACGAGAGGATAAACATCCCCCGGGACTGAGGGGAGGATATGCCGGTGGGCAGGGGGCCCGGCGCCTCTGTCTGCCCCGGGGACAGGCTGTTTAGTCCACATCCCTCACGGGCCTCTGCGCTCCTTCCTGTTCCAGGTGTGGACAAGTGGAGGCAGGCAGGACAGCCCCACCTGGGAACCTGTGGCCTCGGACATAGGACTCAGACCTCTCAGGGCTGGAAGGGAGCTTTTAAAACTCAACAAGCCCAGCCCTTTCCTCTTTTTTCTTTTTCTTTTTTTTTAAGTAGGCTCCATGCCCCCATGTGAGGCTCGAGCTCACGACTGTGAGACCAAGAGGTGCACGCTCTACTGACGGAGCCAGCCAGGCACCCCCTCTTCCTGAATCTCCCCCGCACCACTCCCAACTGGTCTTCGGCCCTCTACTAAAACAACTCGGCTGAGGGGGAGCTCACATTTTCCCCAGGGCGGTCCGTTCTATGACTGGGACTCTGGCAGTTAACAAAGTTCGAGAAGAGCTGACCAGAATTGTTCTCTGCGGCCTGACTGAGCAAGAGCAAAGAATGATGTGTACCACAAAACTAAGAGCAGGGCCATTCCCTGAGCACCGTGCCAGGCACATGACATGCTGTTAAATCCCTCTCCTTTCCGGGAGGACACACACAGGCTCAGAGAGGTTAGGTCACTTGCCCAAGGTAACCCAGCTGTTGTGTGCAGGGGCGGGGGTTCAGGTCACTCTGGTTCAAAGTCAATGCTTTAAATATTAGTCTATACTGTTCTATTACCATCAAAAAGCAAAAATAGCGTACACACCCACGAAAATACCGTACACCCGACACGGGCACGGATAAAACCAACCAAATGACAATAAAAAGATTTGAAATTTGCCAAATATTAAGTACTGGTTGTGTGCCAGGCAAATAATACTTTTTATGATAAATCCATTTATTAATTTATTTATTTTTAAAAGATTTCATTTATTTATTTGTCAGAGAGAGAGCACAGGCAGGGGGACCAGGAGAGGGAGAACCAGACTCCCTACCGGGCAAGGAGCCTGATGCAGGACTTGATCCTAGGACCCTGGGATCAGGCCTTCGGCTGGAGGCAGACGCTTAACCGACTGAGCCACTCAGGCACCCCTGATAAATTCATTTAAACAAACTTAGGAGGATACTGGGGCTCACCAAGGTTAGAAGTGGTCATGGCCACATATGAGGGGCCAGGCAAGAGTCTGAGCACCATTTCTGGAGTCGGCCATCTCCCGCTATGCCGTCATTGGAGGGAAGTTCAGCATATGAAAGAGAAAACTTTTATAATTATAATTATTATTTTCAAGCACGAGAGCTTTAAAGAGCAGGATGTGTGTCCTTAGAGAGAGGATCTCCCTGCTATGAAGGTGTCCAGCTAAGGATGCTTTAAACGGGGACCCTACGCTGGTAGGGGCTGCACAAGACAACCCCTGGCTCTGAGGGTCTGTGGGTGGTGAGCGCTAGCAAGAGACGAGGTCCGGGGTCCGGGGTGGAGTCGATCTGTAATTCGGAAATGCGAGCTTGGTGTTTTCAAGGCTGGCTGCTGGGCAGAAGGGAGGCCTCAGGCACCCAGTCCCAGAGCACAAGCCCACCTCTCTGAGTCCTACCCTGACTCCCATTTCCTGGACTGCCTGCCATGGGGGAGGAGGCATTGGCACCTGGCCTGGGCGGAGGACCCTGCCGAGGTGACAGCCCCTCGGCCTGTCTCAGGGGCCGCCCATTCACCCAGGCCTTTCCCTTTTTTGAGAACTGGGAGCTTGCTGGCTGGGTCTGTTCCCACCAACAGTGTTCCCGTCCAGGGAGCTTAAAATAGTGCCTCTTGGCTGGGGCTCTGGAGTGAGCAGTGAGGCAGGCATTTGTGCAAATATGGGCCTGGGAGAAAGACTCCTACCCAGGAGGGTGGCGGGCGGGGTGGGCCGCATGGCAAGAGAGCCAAGACCTCCTGTGGAGGATGCGCCCTCCTGGCCACAGCCCCCCTCCATCTCGCAGCGGAGGCGCCTCTCAGTCTCCCGCCTCCCCAGACCTTACTGGGCCCAGCAAGTCTTTACCCTGAATCCCACAGGTCCTCCTGGCTCCAGGGTGGGCCCACTGGAAACGGGGCGGCCGCATTCTTCTGCAGATTCTATCCTTGTTCCCACCTCACAATGTCCTTCCCACCTCAGAACACTCCAGAAACATCCTCGAAGGTCCAAATCAAACTGTGTTTTCACAAGAACGGTGACCGCTGCAGCTACCTTTAATCGAGCACTTACTTTGTCGGGCGCTCTGCTAACTGCTTTCACGTGCGTTATCTCATTTGATCCTCACAACGTGCTAGCCAGGCCAAGTTATTATTCTCTCCACTGTGCAGAAGAAACTAGGGCTCAGAGAAGTCAAGTGACTGTCTCAGGATCACACAGCTATGGATTGGTAGAGGCCGGATTCAAACTCAGGTCTGTCAATCTCTAGACTCGGAACTCTCAGTCCTGGGTAATCAATCCCCCGTCCTACGGGTCCCCGCTGCTTGGGCCTCCCATTCTCCATTCCAGCATTAACACTCCATATTACAGACAGTGGTTTGAGTCATTGCATCCAATATCTTTCTTGTAAATACCTACTATGTGCCAGGAACATTGCTGGGTGCTGTGCTCATACCCTGGGAGCTCTCAGATCCCCTTGAGGACTCTGGTTTGGGCTTGGAATCAGCGACCTCCCTAGCATTCACAGTGCTGGGTGTGTGAGGGTATCAAGGTGAGGCTGAGGCAAGCATAGCCCCTCCTTGGTGACCGGCTGGACATCGCTGTGCCTCTGCTTCCCCCACTGCAGGGGACAGCAGGTACAGGAATCAGACAAACTTGCTTTGAATGCTCTGTGACTTTGGGCTCCCTGAGCCTCAGTTTCCCCATCCGTAGATGAGGCATAAAATTAGGACCTCGCTCCAGGGTGGCTGGGAGGATGTAATGACCCAATGCACACGAAGGACTCCGCACCGTGCCTGGCAGTCAGTGAGCACGCGTTAAGCAGGAGCTGTTACTATTACTCATTGCTCTCTTCTGAAAATTGCGATGTCTAGCTGACGAATGCCTAGGGCCTAGCACCTGGTAGATGCTCCCATGTGAAGGGGGTCACTCACACAGCAGAAGCCCCCCTGCATCCCGCCCCCTCACTCTCGGTGGCTGTGCCCTTCCTGCTCTGGCATGGGAGCTGTCCCCGGCACTAGACCCTAACAGTAGGGTTGCTCGGGCGGCCAGGGGCAGGCAAGGGACCCATGCCCCCTCCCCTGGTCCCCTCATTTTCAGCATCAGGGCCCACTCCAGGGAAAGGGAGGGGGGAGAACAGCCAGCCTTTTCCTCAGGGCTTGCTGTGCTCCTTGGGGCTGTGTGGCTTTCTGGTGGCGCCATCTGGTGGCGAGCACAGCACTGCTCACAGTGGGCCGGGCAGCCCAGGGCTCTGGTGGCTCTGAGTTAGACCCCCCCACTGCCCCGCCCTCTCCAGCCCTTCGGCCCCTTCCCTCATTTATGAGTGCTGGCCGGCTCCCTTGAAAACAGACCTAACGACCCCAGGGCAGAAGCCCCTGAAGCCTGAGTTCTTGTGCCTCCCCCTCAGGCCTGGGTTGGGTCCAGCGCTGGTCGGCCAGGGTGGTCGGCCAGAGTTCACACTTAGGACATCCCTGAGGGCAGATGACCCTTCAGTGGTTTCTAGAAACCTAGGCTGGAAGAAGGGACTGCCTTTCAGGCCTGCGACGGCCCAGGAATGGGAAACCCCGTGAGGGTCACTGGGCTGGTCTATGATGCCCCAAGCACCTGCCTGGGTACCCCACAGATCCCCCTCCCCAATGGGGAGGAGTCTGCTCCCCCTTCCCCACCCCAGTCCCAGCCTGGCCTGGAGCTGTGGGTGTAAACTTTGGGGGAAGAAGAGTAAGAATTAGGAGGCTGAGCCCCCCTGCTCTTGCGCCAACAGGCCTGTGAGCTTGGGTGAGGCTAACCCCTCGCTGGCCTCTGTCTCCTGTGGGGAAGTGGGGTGGGTGGGGGAACGAGGAGAGGATGTGTAAGGACTCTTGTATCCCAGATGGGCTCCTAGTTAGGTGCAGATTCCCGGGCCGGCGTTGTCAGAGCTCTGAGGCCTGGAGCCTGGAATCTATGGACAAGCACCGAAGCTGGAAGCCGGGAGTAAGTCCTGACTTTGGGATACAGAAGTGAGAGTGTGTGTGGCCAGCAGGTAGGAAAGTGTGGCAGTTTCAGGGGTCCTAGGAAGAGGAGGAACCCCCCGGCAGCCACGTCCCTGCCTTTTAATTTCCCTTTCTGTGGATGCCGGGGTGGGGGTGGGGTCCCCCCAGCTGCATGCTGGTCGGTCCCCCTGCCAGCAGCAACAGAAGGGTGGCGAAGGGGCTGCCCCCAGCCCTCACCCCCTCACGCTTGCTCTGAGGACAGTGGCGGTGGGGCTGGGGCCGCCCGGGATGGGAGTGGGGCCCTTGCTGCCTGAGGAGGTATTTTCAGAGTGCCCCTCCCTCTGGAGTTTCCAGCGATAGAATAGAGTCCTGTCTAGTATTTGACCAAATATGGTGGTATCTCTCGACCAGCCCCAGCCTCAGCCAGTTTCTCAGTTACGCTGTGGAAACCTGCCCCGGACAGATTAATCTTGTGACATTCAGGAGCGCCTCGCACTCTGTGTTCTCCCCCTCCGCCGATTCCTGTAAATGGCCAGGAAGGCCCTCAGTAAGACGGTGCAGTTCTAGATGTTTGCTCACAGTGTCCCTCCCTGTCCTCTGCACGCTCCCTCCCACCCCTCCTCCGCCTCCCTGGGTGGACTGGCTGGCTCACGTCGTCGTTGTCGGGCTGGGCTGTTCACTTGAGGTGAGAGACCTCGACCCGCGGGGCTGGTCAGTTCAGCGTGGGATTCCAGGCCTTGCAGACCCTGGGGTCACCCGAGCTCACCACAGTGTGGCCGGAGCCTGTGAGGCCCAGAGCTCTCTCAGGAGGGTGGGCCGAAGGGGTGAAGAAGGAGGGCTGGCTGAGCAAGGAGAACCGTGCTGGCTCTAATGCTAATTAGAACGGCTGATGTTTATAGTAACAGTTATGTGATTATTTCATCATCACCATTTTCATCATAAACAGCTAAGTGTTTATTGAGCACTTACTACATGCCAGCTGTCAAACACGGCTTATTTCCTTTACTCCTTTTAACAGCCCCAAGCAGTGGCCACTCTGACGACCCCCCATTCTAGAGAGGTGGGGAGTGAGACTCGGAGAGATTTCAGGAAGAAAGGGGCCAGGCCACTGTTGATTCCTGGACGTGACTCCCATTTTACAGAGCAGGAAACCGAGGCAGAGAAAGAGTCAACGTCACAGAGAGCCACACAGGGGCGGGCCGCTGGAGTGAAGACCCTCGGCTCGGGGTGGGGAGCACTACGTCGGGAAGGCCGGAAGCAGCCATGAAGGCCTCACGAATTGTGACTTGGCCCGCGTGAGAGCACAGATTCAGAAACATGCTCACGGCGGCCTGGAACCGTGCAGAAAATATCCCAAGACAAACAGCACGGGGTGGGGAACAGAGCCCTGCAGCGGGAGCAGGTATGAATCCCAGCTCTGTCGTCTCTAGCCCACTGTGCCATCCCGGTCAGGTCCCTTCCTTGCTCCGGACTCAGTTTCCCTGCCTGTGAACTAAGTGGGTGGGACTCTAACGCCCCCCGGGGCCGTGGAACTCACCTGAGGCTGGCTGAGGCCGGGGTGCCTGAGGCTGTTTCCCTGGGAGATGGGCCCCGTGTCCGCTCCTGGCCGGCACACTGGAGAACATTTGCTCTCCTGACCAACGGACAGCCCGTCCCTCCTCCACCCTCACCCCCTTGCCATCCCCACAGCAAACGAAGCTGATTGTCTTAGCTGGCCCTGTGGGTGCTGGCCGGGTGGCTAGCCGCAGGCCACAGGCGGGGGTGCCACCCGCCAGGGCCCCGCCGGACACACAGGGCATTGTCCCTCAGTCCACAGCCCCTGGGCACCTCGGCCCGGCTCCTGGCCCGCCCCCCACACCCCTCGCCGCCTGCCACTGCGCCAGGCCCAGCCAGCTGGGGGCCCGGGGCTCGCAGCTGATGACGAGCCCACCCAGCCACCCCCCAGCAGCCCCCTGACGAGCTATAATTGCTTCGCTCCATCCTGTTGCTGCCATTCTCTTGGCGGAGGCATCTGGGCTTCCAGGCGGGCAGCAGCTGCAGGCCAGCCGCCTGGCTCGCGGGATGGACTGGCCGCACAACCTGGTACGTGGCGCTTCCCCACCCCACCCCACCCCCACCCCATTTTAGGGCCGGAGTGTTTCGTTACTTCTTTCCTATTGATTAATGGCTGCCTCTGTTTGGCTTGGAATCTGCAGAGGCGAGCTCTCCCTCTGCCGTCTCCCCCAGGGTGAGAAAGAAACAGAGACGGGTCTCAGAGCCCGCAGCCATGGCCAACAGCTCCGGCTCCTGCACTGGGCTCAGCCCGTCCACAGGGAGGCCCTTTCAGGCCGAAGCCATCAGGGCAGATTCTGGCAAACTCCGTTATCGGGGGTTTTTGCAAAGAGTCCCCGGGGTCCTGAGATCCAGGCTGTGTGACCTTGGGCGAGTCCTTTTGTTTCTGTTTCCCAGGGAAGGGGGGCTTTGATTCTGCTCTGGGTTTCTCTGAGTGGGGAGCCAGAGTTTAAGAATGCCACGTGAGACGCTCAGATGAGAAAGCCGGTGGTTAAGGAGCCATTTTTCTGCACCAGAGTCCAGGACCAAAAGGGAAGAATTCAGCGACATGAATCTCTGTGATGGATTTTGTGCCTGGCAGCGGTGCTGCCAGGAGGGGCTATGCTGAAACTTGTTTCCAAGGGTCAAGACTTGCGGGGTAGCCTGGATAGTTCAGGTGTGGGCCGTGCAGGTGGCGAGGTGAGTGACTCAGGGCAGGTAGGAGCCTGGTTAGATTCAGGGACCCGATGAAGCCCTCCTGAAGATTCCTCCCTTCTGCTGAGCTCTGGGCCCCATCCAAGTTCTGGTCCTTGTCTCCCAGGCTTGCTGAGGAGTCTGGGTTCTGCCAGGCCCCCGGGGCTTCTCCTGAGCGAGCCAGCCTTTCCTGATGCTCCCAGTTCTGCGGGAGGAGGGGGATGGCGGTTGGTGAGGTTGGATACGGATGGGTGAGGTGTGGATGGCGGGCGGCAGGCGGAGGGTTGGCTGTGGAGAGGGGAGCACAAGTGTCATGGCGTCCAATGGGGATCCTCAGCTGCGGCCTGCTGTCTCCCCACCTTCCTCTCAGGCCCCCACCTCTGCACACTATTTCAGCCTCAAGGTTTCCCCAGCAAAGCTCTTCACCAACTCAAACCTCCTTTCGTACTGCCCCCCTTCCTGTGAGATATTTAGACTTCCTCTGCCCACATCTGCCTCCCTCTTATTGCTTCAAACCTCACCTACATGCCCGCTCCCCAGAAAGGCCTTCTGGGACCAATCTACTGCCACCAGGCTAAGCGGGGTGGCCCTGATCGCTAGCCACACGCAACCCGCCTCATCACCATCAACAACGAGCCCGAGAGATTTAGGGACTGGTTTCTTGTCCACCGTGTGCTCCCTGTTCCAGAGCTACCGAAGGGCAGGGTTGGCGGCAGCCGTTCCCTGACCCAGCCACAGGGGTGTGAGACACTACGTGGAAACTGTTGCAATGTCTGTCCACACGGGGTCTGTGCTCAGTGGGGGACAGACGTATAAGAGAACCACACACACAGACTATAAGCCTGCAGTCACGCAAGGGGTGTGTGGTGTTGGGAGCCCAAGAAAGTCTGCTGAGGCACCCCTAAGTGACACTGTGCTGAGACATGAGGGGTAAGAGGCATTTAGAAGGTGAGGGGAGGCAGCACACTGCAGGGAGCAGCCTGTGCAAAGTCCCTGTGGCAGGAAGGAGCATGGTGGGAAGAAGGGCTTCAGAAAGGGCCAGAGGCTGGAGCACAGGTGTGAGAGGAAGTCCTGGGTGATCTGAGGAGGCAGAGCTCAGTTAGGGTGTTGTTACCCTGCGGGTGAACGGGGGTAAGCTGGAGGGTGACATGATCAGATTTGCATTTCAAACAGCTGTCCTTGGCCGTGGCATGGAGAACGGATTGAAGGAGCCAGGGAAGATTTGGGGAGAGCGGGTAGGAGGCTTCTGAGGGAAGTGAGGCTGGCTGCCCAGAGAAGTGGAAGGGTGGGGAGATGTTTAAGGGGTGCTACAGGAGGGACTCAGTGACGACTGTAGCCCATACACGCACGTGTGCTACACGTGTGATGGCCTGGCGGGACCAGGCCGGGCATATGGCAGGTGACGGGGGCCCCCACAGAGGCTCTCTTCCCTCTCTCCTCCCTGGGCCCTGAGTCTTGGCCCAGAGGGAGACCTGGCTCTCCTACCTTTGACGTGCGGCCTTCTTCCCCAGCTGTTCCTTCTCACCCTCTCCATCTCCCTGGGGCTGGGCCAGCCCAGGAACCCCAAAAGCAAGAGGAAGGGGCCAGGGCGGCCTGGCACCCTGGCTCCAGGGCCTCACCAGGTGCCGCTGGACCTGGTGTCACAGGCGAAGCCGTACGCCCGCATGGAGGAATACGAGAGGAGCCTCGGGGAGATGGTGGCCCAGCTGAGGAACAGCTCCGAGCCGGCCAAGAGGAAGTGTGAGGTCAACCTGCAGCTGTGGCTGTCCAACAAGCGGAGCCTGTCGCCCTGGGGCTACAGGTAGGCCGGGCCGTGCTGGGCAGCTGGGGGCAAGCCACACACCGTGCCCACTGTCCCCACCATTGTCCTCGTCAGACCTTGGATGCAGAGGCCGGAGCGCAGGTTTGCATCCCGGCTGGGCTTCTTACTGGGTGTGCGGCTGAGGGCAAGCTCAGCCTCCCGGAGCCTCAGTTCCTCGGTGTAAGTGCAGGGCTTACAGGTTCATTCTTCGTAGGTGGGTTTGTTTTTCACTTTAAAAAATTTAAATACAATTAGCCGACCTATAGTACATCATTAGTTTCAGAGGAAGAGGTCAGTGATTCGTCAGTTGCCTGTAACGCCCAGTGCTCATCACATCACGGGCCCTCCTTAATGCCCATCACCCAGTGACCCCAACTCCCACCCACCTTCCCTCCAGTGACCCTCAATTGTTTCCCATAGACAAGAGTCTCACTTCATAGGTTTTATAGGCTTGTTATTGAATGAGCTATGGGGATTACGGTTCACGTCCCCGCCGAAGCAAATGCAAGGCTGTCACTTCCTCCACCTCAGCCTTGTGCACGCTTCCCAGTGACAGTTCTTGCAGGTGGCATGGAGTTGCTGCGGCTGCGTCTGTCTCACATTATACTGGCACCTTCCCAGGGCCCGCATCAGAGTCATGGAAGGATTCTCGGGGCCCACGCAATCACAGTCTCCAGGAAGAGGCCCAGGAAGTGCTATTTCATACATCTCCGCGCGGTTAGGGTGCGCAGCCAGGTTTGTGGGTCAAGACCTGCCATCCCTGCTGATGGGGTCGGGGTCTCGGCTCGGCCATAGCTCTCCTTCTAGGCACAGACCCTGGCGTGCAGAAGGGGCCGAATGTCTATGTGCTAAACGAGTAATGCGGAAACAGACTAACCTGGAAGGTCCCTCACTCACAAATCAGGCCAAAGATTTTTTTTTAAGGTTTATTTGAGAAAGAGAGAGAGAGAGAGAGCAAGACCAGGAGGAGGGACGGGGCAGGGGGAGAGCGAGAATCTCAAGCAGACCCCCCGCTGAGTGCAGAGCCCAAAGGGGGGCTCAACCTCACAACCCTGAGATCATGACCTGAGCCAAAACCGAGAGTCGAATGTTTAACCAGCTGAGCCACGCAGGTGCCCCCAGGCCAAATATCTCTTAGCTGCACAACTTAGGTCCCGAGGCTGTAGAAGAACATGTTCAAGAGAACTTTCTGTGACGATGTGAAGTCTGATCTTGTAGCTTCGTGCGGCTACCGAGCCCTTGTCACGCAGCCGGGGCAACTGAGGAGCTCGTTTCGGTTATTCGTTAATTTTACATTGATTTATTTTAACTGAAGGATGGTTGACTAATTCTGATCGACTTAAATTTAAATAGCCACACGTGGCCACTGGCTACCGTATCTGCAATGTGGCAATTGGAAAGGTCCCGGAAGATCCTGCAAAGCTGGGCTTCAGACTTGACTGTGGCCTTGATTTGGGAGGGGATCTTATAAAAATGCAAGTTTTGATTCGGGAGATCTGGCGTAGGGATGAGATTTTGCATTTCTAATAAGTGGAGATGCAGATGCCTCAGGGCCACCGTCACACGGCCTCCCTCCCATTTAGCAGACCAGAAAGCTGAGGCCCGAGGAAGGCGAGGTCACAAAGTGAGTGCCTACACTCTCAGCTCGAGGAAGGAGCCTGTGTGTGCTGTCCGTCAGAGAGCACCTCATGTCTAGACAGTTTCACCCACGTGGTGGGAGTGTGAAAAGTCTGTCTTGAATGAAGAGAAACGCAGTCAGAATAGAGTCCAGGTCTCCTGACTCCTCTTCTGGTGATGATTAAGCATCGACGTGCTCATGTCATTTCCTGTGGATGAACTTTCCCGTGAATATAAACACGAGGCGGGGGAGGGGGCGGGACACAGAGGAAAGCCTTCGCTTCTTTGCGATCCCACAGTACAATCTAGTGCTGGGATGGGCAACTTGGGCATGAAAGAAGGGAACTGGGTGACTGACTGGTGACCTTGAGCCTGGATAACTTTGAGGCGGCCTTGTCTTCTAAGATCTTTGGTTTTCTCACCTGGAACCCAGAGTTCATCACTGCCCAGGCCCCCCTAGCAGAGCACAGTCTTGCTGCGGCGATGAAAACCCCAGTTAGGAAAGGTAGGGCTGTGGGGGCATAGGCACGGACTCGCCCAGTCCTGAGCACCTGCCACTCAGGGCTCTCCCCTGCCTTCTCGCAGCATCAACCATGACCCGAGCCGCATCCCTGTGGACCTGCCGGAGGCACGGTGCCTGTGTCTGGGCTGCGTGAACCCCTTCACCATGCAGGAGGACCGCAGCATGGTGAGCGTGCCCGTGTTCAGCCAGGTGCCTGTGCGCCGCCGCCTCTGCCCGCTGCCACCACGCACCGGGCCCTGCCGCCAGCGCGCCGTCATGGAGACCATCGCGGTGGGCTGCACCTGCATCTTCTGACCCGGGAGCCTGCGGGGGGCCAGAGACCAGCCTCCCTGCGCTCCCACACCCAGCAAGGCCCATGAAAAGTAAACGCTGTCTTTGGTTAAGCAAGACCTTGGGTTTGCTCCTTGTGGCTCTGAAGCCGAAACCAGGGTGGGGATGGGAGGTTGCAGGGAGGCAGATTTCGGATCAATATAAAGGAGGACAGTCCATCACTCAGAGTTCTCCAACACTGAGATAGGTTCATTTAAAAATACCGTATTCATTGCTACCATGTAGGGCAGTCACATACTTCCTTTAATTCGGGTTTATAAGCCAATTTCAAGCAAATTATTGGAGCTTGGTTGATCTAGACCTATATAGGAGCGAGCAAGCACAACTCTCCCCAAACTAGTCAAGGACACTTACAAACAAGCTCTTAGGAAGCGGTGAGTCCCAGTGTCTGGAAGGGTCCAGCTACTGCTGAGGTTCTCTGGGTCCTGGGCAACCGATCCCGGCTCTGACTGGACTAAGTGACCTATTAGGTCTCTTTCCGCTCTGAGAGTCTCTGCAGGCAGCCTTAGACGCAGAGAAGAGACTCTGGGTTGCCAAAGAGTCGGGGTTTTTCACCCGGGCCAGCCAGGCCCTGAGACTTCCCTGTGGGTATGCATTTTTCTGGGCTGGGATCCCTCGCTTTGAACTAACACTCAAGAGTTGAGAAGCACACCGGTGTAGGCCATCCTTTCCTCCGCCTTATGTGCAAAGGGATCCGGCTAGACGGCTTGCTGATATCAGTGATTCTCAAACCTTAGCTAGCACCAGAATCATCTGGAGGGCTCCTTAAAACAAAGGTTGCTGGGCCCCGCAGGCAGTGGTTCTAATTCAGTAGTTTCCAGGTGGGAGCTGAAACTTGGCTTTCCTTTTCCTTCCTCCCTTCCTTCCTCCCTTCCTTCCTTCCTCCCTCCCTCCCTCCCTCCCTCCCTTCCTTCCTTCCTTCCTTCCTTCCTTCCTTCCTTCCTTCCTTCCTTCCTTCTTATTAAAGATTTTATTTATTTATGTTAGAGAGAGAGAGCACGCGTTCAAGAGAGCATGAGTGGGCAAGAGGGGCAGAGGGAGAAGCAGACTCCCCATTGAGAGGGAGCCCAACTCGGGACTCGATCCCAGGACCCCGGGATCATGACCTGAGCAGAAGGCAGATACTTAACCGAGCCACCCAGGTGCCCCAGAAACTTGGCATTTCTAATGCAGTGGTTCCCAGGTGACACTGATGCTGTTTGCCTAGGGGCCACACTTCGAGAACCATTGGCTTTTTTTTTTTTAATTTAAATTCTAGTTAATTAACATACAGTGCAATATTGGTTTCAGGAGTAGAATTTAGTGATTCATCACTTACATACCACAAGTGCCATCCTTAATACCCATCACCCATCTCGCCCATCCCGTCCCCTCCATCAACCCTCAGTTGAGAATCAGTGGCTTATATCAAGACACTCTGCTGATCAAAAAGTCACCTCGGGCTGACTTGTCCTAAAGCCCTTCAGGTTCCTGCCCCCTGGATAACTCCCTACGCTTCCCATTAGCTCCTTGCAATTCAATCCTCCCCCTGACCTCCCAGCCCCTGCAGCTAGTCCTTAATCAGCTGTTCTAGGGTCTAAAAATACCTTCCCTACCCCAAGACAGCTGAGGGGGTGAGGCTATTTTCTGAGGGTAAGAATAGCTGGCACTTCAGAGATAATTTCAATAAGAGGCCAACAGCCAATATAGGGATAATTGGCTTGGCTCCTCTACCTTCGGTTTTAGCTCTGAAAGTTTTAAGAGTCTAATTCATGAAAGGGCAATGATTAGGTATGTGCCTGTCTGGGGTGGTAAGCAACTTACCTTTTTTGGTATTGTTCTAGAGTGGATACTGGTTAAAATTACCCCAGGAAGCTTTGGCCTGGTTCCAGACACATGGAAAATAGACTTCGTGTGCCAGCCCGAGCGGATGCCTTCCGCAGCCGTTCCTCCTCCCTGGGGCTGTTCATCTCTGAGGCCCCCGCAGCCTGCTCTCCCGGCCTTAGGACTTCAGCGGCATATGAGGGACCCATGGCCTTCAAGCCTGGTTGTGGGGTGAGGGCGTGGGAAGAACGGAGCTGCAGGAGGATTGCTCTAGTCCTGGGAGACCCTGGGTTCCCTGGGGCATGGGGACAGGGTGGGGAAACTCCTCATCCAGGTGGGGCAGGCTGTCCAATTCCTACCAGGCATCAGACACACGAGGTCCTCAATAAACACTGGTTAGTTTTCTAAGGATGCTGCCTTTTCCTCCGTCTGGGCTTCGGTATTCTCATCCGTGAAATGAGCAGATGGGATTTAGGATCTTTGGGGTCTTTTCCAGGGTTACCATTCTCCAGCTTAGGAACGTGGCCTCGTGAGCCTGGGCTGGCAGCTGGTCCTTCCCAGTCCCCTGGTTCAAAGGCAGCAGCAAGGAGCTCAGGACCTTTGGAGGTCCAGGGAGAGTGCTGGGTCTACACCATGCCCAGCAACCTCCTTTGGTTGAAGCCTACGTGTGTTTCATGTTTTGCGCTATCTGGTGAGGAAGCCGCACTCCACGAGAATAGGGGCTCCATCTGCCCCCTTCAGCGCTGCGTCTCCAGCACCTAGCATGAGGTCCAGCGCTGAAGAGGGTGCGGGGCTTGGGGAATGAATGGGTGCGTGCACGTGTGCATGGAGGCCTCTAGGGGGAGTTCAAGATCTGCCCCAGCTCCTGCTGCTCCTTCAAGGTGGCTCAGCAGCGAGATTCCTCTCGCCCCTGCCATTCCTTAGTCATCCCCAGCTCTGCCCTCCACAACCTCCCCTCCCTCCAAGTGTTGAAGTGTCACTTAGGTCACCTGCTCTGGGAGTGGAGTCCCTGCAAAGAGTTTTAATGTCCACCACACTGCTCCAGGACTACTGCGGAGGAGTGGGGCCTCCGTCCTTCTTTGTTTGGCAGATTATAGGGCTCTCTCTGTCTCTGCAAATGCCCTCTCTTCTCCCAGAGGGCTGTGGGCCCTTGGGGGCTCCTGTCCTGGTCTGAGAAGGCTAGGCTGGGTCCTGGGGCCAAGGCTTTCTGCTGGTCCCCATGCTCCCTCCTGCTACCTTCAGGAATCTCTGGATTTTCCTTGCAGGCAGAGAGGGGGTGAGATCCAGCTCCTAGGACTGGGCGTGGGGAAGCAGGCCAGCAGGAAGTGTGGGCATTTTGGCCGCAGTTGGTTCTGAGCTGTTCAGGCCTGTCTACCCAGATAAAGGAAGTTCCTGAAGAACGAGCCAGCTCCGCTGCAGTCAGGCTGGGGCACAGAGCCAAGGCCGCAGCTGAGGGCTGGGGGTCAGGTGTAACTGTCCTGGTTTGCCCCTTCTGTGTGCACAGCCTTAGGACCGCGAGGGAGGCATGGTTATCAGAGACAAGTTTGAAACAGGCCTTGGTCCTCTGGCCCAATACCGATGCTCATCAAAGACACCATGACAGCCCATGGCATCTTCATTTCCAACAGAGACCATGAAAAGATGTCATCACAGATTGAGGCCACTGGCCTTGAGAAGAGGGGAGGGCACAGCCCCATCCCGCATGTGGTTGACATCGAGGGTCTCTCTAACACCCTTTCCACGTTTCCAAATTTGTAGTTTGGATGAGACCCCCTCCGCTCCAGGGGAGGGACTTGACTCTTCTAAGCCAATCAGCTTCGTTGCACCCCGTGTCCTGATGACTGGGCTAGCAGCGGAGTCGTAAGCCAATCAGCACACACGGCATTTGCTTGGCCACAGCGAATTGGTTCAGCAGGGGCCCAACTGGCCCAGAGCCGGCTTTGGTTCACAGGCCCGAGAGACCTCTTGGCAGCCGTGCTTGACCAGGAGAGAAGAAATGGGTCTGGCACGGCACAGAGCTGATGCTTGCCCCGTGCCTGGACTCCCATAACCCGTAAGACCTTTTTATTGCTGGGGCCAGTTGAAGGTTGGTTTTCTACTGCTGCAGCCAAAAGCATTCTTACTGATGTGCCAGCTTCGCGGTTCCTGTAATAACCGACAGGTACGCGCTAGGTGCACTTCAAAGGCCCCATCTTCTTCACTGCCACCACTATCACCTCGGCACAGCAAAAACTACTTCGAGGCCAGTGTGGGCCTCCACCTACTTGCGGGGCATTTTGCCCCATGCTGAATTCAATTTTTTTTTTTTTAAGATTTTATTTATATATCTGAAAGAGAGAGAGAGAGGGCATGCGCCAGCAAGGGAAGGAGCAGAGGGAGGAGGAAAGAATCTCAGGCCGACTGCACTGAGCACAGAGCCCAAGGTAGGGCTCTGATCCCATGACCCTGAGATCATGACCTGAGCTGAAACCAAGTCAGATGCTTAATCGACTGAGCCACCCAGGCGCCTCTGAATTTAATTATTTTTAGGGAGAAGCTCCAGATTTAAGCCCTCTGAACTCACCAAGAGATCTTGGGTGAGTAATTTCCTCATGCTGGGCTGTTGTCACCATCTCTACAGAAAGAGGGAAGTTCGATGGATGACCCTGGGAGCCATTCCTGTTAGGAAAGCACAGTATCAGTTTGGCAGTGCTGTGTCCTCATCATTTCTGGGCCTCCCCCCAGAGCCAGATTTAATGGGTCTGGGTGGGAGCTGGGCATCGGCCTCTGTTTAATCTCGGAACTCCATCCTGACACCTTTCATCCTTTCTTCTGCTGGGATGAATGTCTGCAGGTAAGGTAGGGCTGCCCTCCACCATCTGGGAACTTGTATTCTTGCAAGAAAGATCCACCACATCACTCTTCAACCTTTGCATAATGGGTAGAATGGTCAACTCTTCCAGGTGCCAAGGAAAAGCTTTCCTCTTCCTATGGCCTGGTGTATTTCCCTTTTTCCACTGGTGGCCAGGAAGCTCAGAGTTATACTAATGGCTTCACTAACCATCTCAGTAACCATCTCTTCCTTGGGTCCCACCACCGTCATCTCTCCCAATATGCAGTGTGGTTGAGAGGCTTGGGTGGTGTCTAGGTACCTAGTTAAAAACTAGGACATATCCAGCACATGCACAGGAAATAGGAGCTATTATCAAGTCTTATGTTTTCTGATCTTCCCTTCTACTTTATTTTTAGCCATCTGGTACATGTCTCTATTTTTATTAAAGATTTTATTTATTTGAAAGAGAGAGGGCAAGAAAGAGAGAGAACGAACAGGGGGAGTAGCAGAATCTTAAGCCTACTCCCCGCTGAACGCAGAGCCTAGAGCCCAACGCAGGGCTTGATCCTAGGACCCTGAATCATGACCTGAGCTGAAATCAAGAGCCGGCAGCTCAACCGACTGAGCCCCTGAGGCGCCCTGGTACATGTGTCTCACTGTAGGTGCTGCCTGGCCTACGTTTTGGGAGTAGACCATGAAAAGCAATAAAGAATGTGATTCAGCATTCTCTGTCCTGTATTTCCTCCCAGTTATCCCCATCTTCGAGTTAGGAAACCAAGTCAGAAGCAGCTGGAGAGGCTGGATTTTTATTTCTTCTTAAAAAAAATAAATAAAATGAATAGAAGCCTGAATTTCCTTCCCTTCTCTTTTTCTCCCCTTAAAAAGAAGCAAACGCTGTGAAAGTCCTTAAGATAGAGAGGCAGAGAGTGGGCCACCTGGACCCGCGCCGGAAGGAGCAGCAGCTGCACGCAGGAGGACTGGCGGCGGGCGCAGCCTGNNNGGCCGTGGCCACTGTGGGATGAGCCATCTTCAGCGAGGGTGGGCGTTCCCGGGCTCCCCCCGGAGCCCTCACAGCTCCGTCTTCACCTTGTGCATCAAATCCTTTTGGTCGATCTTGTCCAGGTCCTGGTACCAGCGGTTGTAAGCCAGCAGGGCCACGTTCTTGGCAGCCACAGCCATCACCTCCACGGAGCTGGCCGCCCACTCCAGGGCATTGAGGTGGAAGAGCTGGTCGTGGAGGGCGAAGCGTGGGAGGGTGGTGTGGGAGCCGTACAGGGGGTGCGCCTGCCACTCGGCTGTCTGCACCGAGTAATAGGAGCGGAAGAGGGTCTTCAGCTGGGACCGGAGCAGGGGCTTGGGGGACTGGACTCGCCAAACGGCGGCCTCCTGAGGCTGCTTCCGCCGGAAGTTGGCCGAGATGTTGACGGGACAGATGTTGTCCAGAGAGCAGAAGAAGTTGGGGAAATCTGTAGTGAGGATGCTGGCAAAGGGGAAAAGCTTGGGGTCGGGGAAACCGAAGTAGGAAGAGTTGAGGTAGCCGTGGACCAAGGAGACCACGGTGGGCTGGAAAGAGCCCTGGGCGGCCTCGATGGGCGGGTCGAAGCCTTCAAAGGCGATGGAGCTGCTGTTGTCCAGGTGCAGGGGCGTGGCGATGACCACGATGTCATAGAAGTCGGAGCCGTTGCCCGCCTCATTCTCGTACTCTACATAGTACAGGGGTTTCCCTTCTGGAAGGAGAGAATAGAGCACAAAAGTCCATTTATTTCTTGCCCACTACCCACTGATCTCCACCTGGCATCCAGCGCTGAGGGTCCGAGGCTCTGGGGGCAGCAGGGCTGTCAGGATGGTGGGTCCTGGGCTTTCCATGCTGGCGTGGCTGCAGAGGGAGCACTGGACTGGGAGTCAGGAGTCCCGAGCTTTTGCTGTAGCTCTGCGGCTGACTAGCTGGAGGGACTGAAGCAAGGCTGAGGCTCAAAGTCGTCCACGGTCAATCGAACGGGGCTGGCTGAATGCTGAATGCGAGACTCAGCTTTCTGGCTCTGACATTTGAATCAGGACGACAGTGCCCTCTGGTGTCAATGGGCAGTGCTGGGGCTTCCCATTGGTTTTTTGGAACCACGTGGCAGCCTCAGGGTTTAGGGAGACTGGTGGACGTGTTCCCGGTCTAGGACATGGAGTAGCGACGTGCCCTGCTCTGCTCACTCACCTGTATTTTGCAGGGTCACGGAGGTCACTGTGGCATGGATCACATTGGCCTTGGTGAGCTTCAGCAGACCGGAACAAACCAGCTTGTTGCCTCCCTCCACAGACCACAGGCTGCCCTGGGCCCCGGCTAGCGACATGGCTCCTGGGCAAAGGGGGAGAGTGGCCAGTGGGTTCTCGGAATCACTGGGCTGTGGGGCTGGAGAGTCCAGCACCATCCTACCTGCTGGGCCTCCCTCTCAGGCCAAGACTCCCCCAGCATGGGCATGGAGGGACACACATACACGAATACAACAGAATTCACAGGGCTATGACGCGAAAACATGCTCAGTGCAAGAGCCATCGATTAAAGATCACAGATGATAAGATTCGTTCCTACTGCCTGCCCAGAAGGGGCAAATCCCCGGAAACACAAAGTGTATTTACGGCTGCCCAGGGCTAGAAGGCGGGGGGTTGTCAGCGAGGCGATGGCTACAGCTATGGGGTATCCTGGAGGCCGTGAGAATGTTCTACCACGGATTGTGACAACGGAGGCACAACTCAAATCCACTTTACATCAGTGAATTGGGGGCACCTCGCTGGCTCAGTCGGTGGAACGTGTGACTTTTGATCTTAGGGTTGTGAGTTCAAGCCCCACATTGGGTCGTTGGGCATAGCGATTACTTAAAAATAAAATCTTTAAAAAAATAAATGGGTGAATTGTGTGGTATATGAATTGTATCTTGAAAGATACTCATAAGCTACTGGAAGAATGAGCAGAAGAGCCTCGCTGAGGGGACACTTGGCGGGACCGCAAGGCTGGGAAGGAGCTAGCCATGCCAGCAGCCGGAGGGGCCCCATCCTGGGCACGAGGGGGGTGCTTGTCAAATACAAACCTTTTCATTCATTTATTCAACAAAAATGGGCTGAGTGCCTCCACTGGTCCAGGCCCTGTTCTAAGGGTTTGGGATACATCAGTAAACAAAGGAGACAGAGCTTCCTGCCCTTGGGAAGCCGACATTCTAGTGGGAAGAGATGGAAGAAGTAAATGAGATAGGCGGCTAGAAGCAGACACTGCAGGGTAGAGGGACGGGCACTGCTGGGGGCAGGAGGAGGCGTCCACATGGTTGGGAACTGTGCGGTAGGGTAGCATCAATGAAAAGGAACATCTGCACAAAGTCAGAGGTTACCAGGGGAGCAAGAGTTTATCACGACTGTGTCTCAGGGAAGAATGTTCCAGGTGGAAAAAAAGCCCTAAAGCAAGAGTGCATCTGGAACGCTCCTGGGCTGGGATGAGTGAGTGGGGAGGTGGTGGGGCCTGGACCATGGAGGACCTTGCAGGCCACTGGAAGGACTCTGGCTTTTACCTGAAGGCAAGTGGGAGCCCTTGCAGAGTGTAACACATAGGTCTGATCTGATGTGTCTTTTGTTTTGAAAGGGTCATCCAGCTGATGTACTGAGAATAGCCTGCAAGGGGAAGGGGGGCAGTGGTGGGGGAGGGGGGCTTGGCAGGGGACTTGCAGTAATCCGGGTAAGGGATGCTGACAGCTCAGACCAGGGAGGAAGCAGTGGTGGGAAGCAGTCGGATTCTGGATATATGTGGAAGGCAGAGCGAATGAGATTTCTTGACATATGTGATGGATATGAGATAAAGCACGAGTCCAGGTTTTGGCTGGAGCAACAGAAAGGGGCTATTACCAACCAGGCTGGGGACACTCAAAGAGAGACAGGCTGGAGGGGAAAGGTCAGGAGCTCAGGTCTGGCCACCCTGAGTGCCCCCGGGCGCACCAGTGGAGACATAAGGGTAGCACCTGACATGTGAGCCTACAGTCCTGCAGGGAGGTCTGAGCTGGGGGTCATGCTTGGGAGTCAGTGGGTGGAAGTGTGAGTAGCTGAGAGGCAGACCAAGGGCTGAGCCTGCACCTTCCATGTCGGGGGGCTAGAACAGAAGCACCCAGCCTGCGCTGGACGATGGCAGGCTGTGCACGTGCCCGCTTGCCCCAGTGGGGCAGGTCCTGAAGCCAGCCCAACCAGGAGTGGTGGAAACACATTGGACCTAAGATCTGAGCTTCGCCTCCACCACCTGAGAAGTGGGGTGAACATTACCTCCTGCCAGCCTGGAGGACCAATGCCAGAATCCAATGGAGTTGAGGCAATAAGATGCTTGGGCAACTGTACTGAGCCTGGTAAGTGTGAGGTGGGTGCGGGGAGCCCAGCCTACTCTGGGCACTGTGGGCCAGGGAAGGGCAGGAGACAGGCCGAGGGCCAGAGGCTCACCGGCAAAGGCGGGCATCGCTGCAGACTGGCCATAGCTGGCCCGCAGGACGGCGGAGACGACGTCGTCGATAAAGCGCTGAGTGACGCCCACCTGGAGCAGGGACTCGGCCACGGAGCGCTGGGTCATGTTGACGAAGGCAGACTCCCCCAGCGAGTAGAGCAGCTCCTCCACGCCCGAGAAGGCATAACCATGGGCCTGGTACTTATAGATCCTGGGAGACACGCAGAGTTGGAGCCCATGTATGGAACGGCCTTTTGGCTGACCACCCACTCCCGGCTCACCGTACCTGGGAGGCCCAGCCGGGCCCCGCCCCTCCTCCCCATGTAGGGGGTGAGAGAGGAGGCTGGTTACTTGGCCTGTTTGCTAACTCTGGTGGGCCTTTCCCAACTATAGGGACAGTGCAGGAGGTAGGGCAAATACTCTGGAACCCCACTAGACCGGGCTTTGCATCATGGCTTTGCTAAAGGACAACTCTGGTACCTCTAAGAGCCACTCCCTGCCTGAGGACACAGTCCTCACCCAGAGGGGACTGCCAGGCAGCGGGCCACAGCCCACCCCCACTGACACATCCCTCCCTCCAGCAGTGTGGGCTCCACGCTGGCTTCTAGGGCCATGTTGGACCTGATGGCACCTGCCTCATGCCAATGTGGTCACACTCTGTGCCAGCCCAGCCTGGCCTCCCTTCTGGCTCAATCTGACAGGGCTCCCATGCACCCCGAGTTCCCGTCTCATCCCTCCACAGCTCCCCCAGTCTCAGGGACTAGTAGGTGCGGGGACTTGTTGGCTGATGGATTTCCAGAGGCACTGGTCTTTGAAATGCTGCCTCTGCTTGGGCTGCTTTGTCAACGTGTTGAGTCTGGTTATAACGGGACATCCAGACAGAGTTCCTCTCCCATGAAAGAAAAAAGTCAGCGTTGTCCATTTGGGTAAAATGGACAAGGGAGAAAGACATAAGAAAGAGGGGTAAGGACATTACGTTTGGGGGACATCTGGAAAGTAGAAGGTAGAGATGCCATGAAGAGCATAGGTGTGGAGGTGGAGAGAGTGGTGAAGTGCCAGGACCCAGCAAGGAGGCCGGGGGGCTATCCTGAATGTCTACGTCTGGGCCAGGAAGCAGGGAGGACCATCAGGAGAAAGCTGGAGTGCCAGTGGCGAGCGGGTGAACGGTGAGAAGTGGACAGAGTGACACTGGACATCTGAAGGAGTGGGGGAGGAGGCCGGGGCCCAAGGCGGCAAGAGGTGATGAACAAAGGAGTTTGTTCGAGATGGGAAAACTGGGGGACGGTAGGGCTTCTAAGTGCACGGCCCGGGGCTGTAGGAGGCCTGTAGATGTGCTTCATTCAGCTTATTTCTAAGATGAACTGGTTGAGTGTACTGAAAAACCAGGAGATTTCACACATCACTCTGGATTTCCAGCTGCTTCTAAAAAACTGGGAGACGTAGCCACAGGAGGTGGGCATCCCACATGGCCACAGCTGGCTCTAGCAGAGTGCTGGCCTCCGCCTGCAGATGGGGCCCTACTCCTTGGGGCACCCCACTCCCCTCTCTCCTCTTCCACCAGCTGCCTCCCAGGTAGGCCCTGGCAGGTGGCTGCATGGGCAAGCCCCGCTCCGAGCCCTCGGTTTCGCGGAGGGAAGGAACGCAGCGCGACCACACCGGAGACCCATCCCCGCACGACGGCGGCCCGGTCCTCGCGCTGGGGGCTCACCCAGAGGCAGGACTGGACCGTGAGGGGCTCTCCCCCTTCTCCTGCTTGACGGCTGGCTTTCGGGCCAGCCGGCTCCTTCCCTGTCCGCCTTCCTCGCTCCCCCCGGCACCCCTCCGCGGCCCGCGCCGCCGTACCTCATGAACTTCTCCATGACCTCCTCCACCCACATCTGCAGCCTCAGGAAGCTGATGCCGTAGTGCCACCAGAGGCGGAAGACGTTGAGCAGGTACCAGTCCGTCTCCTCCAGCACGAAGTGCTCCCCGCTGAAGACGGCGCTCCTGCCCACCACCTCTCGCCGGGGCCGCAGCCCTAGGGAGACAGCGCGGAGCCCCTCAGGTCCCTCTCGGAGGGCCCCCCAGGAGATCGAGCGGCGCCTGAGCGACACTGAGGGTCCTCCCGAAGGATGCAAGTGGACTGGCTCCTTTAAAGGACTAGGAACACACGACGGTCTGTTGATGCTGCCGGCTTAACACGGCCCACGAACGCACTGGGCAGGCTCGTCGATAAAGACGTGGGAATGAAAATAATGTACCCATTTACAGTTGTTGTTTTTCCCAACAGGGATGCACTCCGCCACGAGTGCGGGAAATTCAGATGTCATCCCGGAATGTCCAGGGACTGACTGCTTGCTCTCGGATGGCAGCCCTGGGCACCAAGACCACCTGGACAGAGTCCCAGCTCTTCGCCACCGTCCCCACGCGACGGCTTACGGAGCGCTAAGGCTTCAGCATCTCGCTCCGGCCTCTCTCAGCCTGGGGAGAGGCAGAACAGGCGACAGCACCCCCAGTTGCAGATGCAGAAATCGAGGCTTAGGTTGTAGGACCTGCCCCAAGTCACAGGTGTTTGTTTCTTCCCCCCACCCCTTCCTGTCCCTGAGCCACTGAGTTCCCCATCGCGGAGGCCACATTCCCTCAGCAATCCTTCCAGGGATGTTTCCTGCCAGCACTCCTAAGAATGTATGTATATATCTAGGAGTTACTCCTCCGCCCCCACATACCATACACGGCTCTGCACCTTACTGACATACTGTGTCTCCGAGAATGTTCTATACTTGGGCCTAAAGGACTTCCTCAATCTGGCGGAATAGTCTGCCGTGTACTTAAACAGTATCTACTCTCAGATCCCGGAGGGTGGGCAGGTGGGTATTTTCAACCTTCTGCTACCTCAGACAACGCTGTGATGCATAACTTTGTTTGGATGCCACTTAGCACGTCTGCAAGTACACCTGCAGGGCCACTTCCGAGAAGTAGAGTTTGTGTGTCAAACACTACCCCTGTTTGTGGTTTTGCTAGATGCTGCCGGGGTTGAATCCAGCTCTTACTCATTCGCGGCGGGGCCACAGCAGAGGGGTAGACACCCCCTGAGCCTTCATTTCCTCAGATCTAACACCTGTCTTGCAGGAGGGCGGCTGGGTAGGGAGGATTGGGCGTGACATAATGCCCACATCCCACCTAGAAGGATGCCAGGTACCTGGCAAGCCCACACCATGTGGAAGCCGTTATGATTATGGCTATCGACAGGCAGCAAATTGAAAGGGAAAGAAACTGGCTGGGGAGTCAAACCTGGGTTCTAATCCCGGCTCTGCAACTAACTCACTGTGTAACCTCAGGCAAGTTCCTTCCCCTCTCTGGTCTCAGCTGCTCCATCTGTAAAACGAGGAGATTGGGCTACATGACCTTCTGGCCTTGACCTTCCGGGCCACGTGGGAGGAGCCCAATGGCTGCCGCCAGCCCTGGGCGCAACACACGGGGAGCCCGGGCACGGTGCACTCACCCAGCTGCTTGACGAAGTCCTGCATGTGCAGGCTCAGGGAGTGGAAGGAGGCGGCCCCGCTCTCATAGTGCTGCTTGTTGACAGAGATGGTGGCCAGGCGGCCGCCCACAGTCCCCTTCTCGAACACGTCGATCTGCACCCGGGGGCCGAAGTGTTGCTGGAGGAAATGGGCCACTGCAGAGCCCCCGATTCCGGCCCCAACCACGGCTGTCAGCAGGCCCGGGAGGCAAAGGAGGGGAGAGAGAGAGAGAGCACAGGCAGGCGTGAGGCCGCAGGTCCCACCCTCACCGCCCCCTGGGTTCCCTTGCATTTCACAGTTTTATCACCTTTCAAAAAGGAAATTTGCAGGCTAGTTTTTAAGTAAAGCTATTTACAAAGAGCAAAGGACAATCTGAAAATTGTCACCTACCCTAACACTCATTTTATAATGAAAAAGACACATTAGCAGGAAAGAATCTCAACATTCTGGATGGTCATTTAAAGAGAATACATTTAGTTTTACACACACTCATTACCTTGTCCCTATTTTTATTTCACTCTGAATTGGTGAAAACCCGGTCACTGCAGGTACTGTTAGGTGAGATCAGTGTTTGGAAACCACTCCTTCATCTGGGGGTTGGCAAACTACAGCCCGTGGGCCAGTCCTAGACGGGCGACTGTTTTTGCAAACAGAGCTCTCCTGGAACACATCGCCCTCTTTCTGGGGCTTGTTTATGGCTGCTTTCACGCTAGGGCGGAAGAGATGAGTAGCTGCCACAGAGACTGTACGGCCTTTGCAGCCTAAGGTATTTACTCTCTGGCCCTTCACTGAAGAAGTCAGCCAACCCTTGCTCTAGGGCAACCTACCCCCTGACACTTTAATCACTTCTACATCGGTGTTTGCCAAGACTGGAACGCACCCTGGGAAGGGCTGCTCACTACCGTGCAGGGCGCTCTATGCCGGTTTGGACTCTCGTTCCAAAGTTTCACCTTTGATGTCTTTGGGGGATCTTATCTACTGTCTTTACTACGCCTCCTGCTTTCCTGCTCTTTGCAAACTTGGTTCATAAGTCATGAGTGTTCTCATCCAAGTCGCTGATAAAATGTTCCGCTGGCGATGTGCGCTCTGAGGGGTACTAGGCACAACTGTCCGGACAGATCCCGATCTAGGGGCTCATACTCAACAGCACTGCGCAAAGACAGCAAGGCAGCCATGAAGCGACTGAACCGGACAGCCACACCGCCTGCAATTAGAGACACAGCTTTCCTCTCATCTGGCAGTCTGTCCAAACAGAAAAGGAGAAAAATCTGGTGTTGGTTTGTCCTTACTAGACCCCTGCTGGAGCCATGACAGACCCCTAGCTCCTGTAAGGAGGCAAAAAATACACGGTTCTTATGATGGGCCTCCATTTACTTATGCACTCCCTGCCCCAACTCCAGCACTCCACCTTCTTGTCTGCCTCGACTTCTTTGGCTGTGGAACTCACGACTTTGCTCTCTCACACTCGTGCCTTGGCCTACGTCGCTCCCTTTGTCAGGAAGGCTGCTGCCTTTTGCCTCGCTGCTTCTATGGCCCCATGTGCAATTACAGCTTGACTTGCCTCGCTCACAGAAGACAAGTCAGGCGTCACTCCCACATATTGCTACAGCACGCACTCCTTCCCCGGGGCCTCGTGCTTGCACACTGCGCTCTACTGGTCCGTTTAAGGACTGAGAGCAGCTCACGAGGCCCCCAGATCCCGGCAGGCAGTAAAGCTAAGTATTTGTTGCATCTTGAAAAAACAAACCACCTCCTCCTTTTCGGTGTTTACAAAGCCATTTCCAAGAGTGCCCTTAACCTTTTTCAACCAGTGTGCTCCCCTCCCCTCCGTTTGCGACAGAGCCCCAGATTACCCATTTTTCAGAGGAACTAATATCACGAGGCCTGGAAGCTGCCCATAGGGCTAGAGGGAAGCAGAAGAGCTCACCTCATTGAGAAGCAGCTCATTCAACGCCCACAAACCGACACCCACTCCCTGGTCCATGGTAAGATGTGCTAGGGCACCAGAAAATCAAGCAGGGCTTTTGTCCTCCTGAGCTCATGCAGGGAGTGGGCAGACTCATGCACAGTGAGCTATGACCACGTGTGACCAAGTGTGACCACAGGGTTCTAGGGACTCCTGAAGAGGAAGCAACGAATTCTGCCAGAGCATGTGAAGACACAGGCGAAAGTAACGTCTAGACCAGGACCCTGGAGGACAATCGGCTTTGCCGGGCAGCGGAAACACATTCTTCCTGACGAGAACAGCGCGAGCACAGGGGTGTGTGGAACTGTGGGGGTGGGGGCTAAAGGGTCCCATGTCACACTGAGGTATTCGGATTGGACCCTGCAGCAGTCTGGGGGTGAAGCCATCGTCACAGGAAGCTCCCCATTGTCGTGCAGAGTCCAAACCACCGCAGGCGAACGGACGCTTCTGTCAGACAGCTGAGGACAATCAAAAAAGCTACTGAGCATCTCGGCATTGCCAAGTGTCCTGCCCTGGGTAACCCCTGGGGCCAGGGAGGCAGGGTCGAGGCAGGCAACCAGCTCTGCACTGCTGGAAACAGGAGTGCTG
The DNA here is from genome assembly GCF_017311325.1 of Ursus maritimus. NCBI lineage: Eukaryota > Metazoa > Chordata > Mammalia > Carnivora > Ursidae > Ursus > Ursus maritimus. Next base: position 23,465,108 of record NW_024423897.1, read on the forward strand.
GGAGGAGGCCCTGCCCCTTCCCCAGGGGCCGGTGTGAAGTGTCTTGCTCTGTTGCCCCTTTTTGAGAGATGAAGGGAGTGCCCTGCACCTCCAGACACAGCCTGCCTAACTTCCCCATCCTTCGGACACTGGCTCAACATCCACCTTCTCCCTGAGGTCTTCTCTGACCACCCTAGCTCTCAGGATTTTCTCTCCCCTGAAAACCCTAAACTCTCAGTCCCGAACTGATTTCTGGCGGGCTCGCCTGTCTTAACCCTTTATGGCCTCAGCTGCGGTTTTATAATCCAAAGAAGCCTTAGCACTGTAGTAGCCGGGTCTGTGGTGCTCCCACGGGACACGCCTCGCTGCCAACAAGGGTGCAGAGGGCAGCTTGTGGAGTGGGGACTCTGTCCCCCCATACTAGAAGCCTAGCATCTCTGCCTGTGGGAATTTTATATGTGAGGGACAGGAAAATCTTGAGGAGTCCTGTCGAGTTAAAATGACAATTGTTAAGAGAAATAAACTGCAAACAAATATGGAACTCTAGTCATTGAGATGCATGAGGAAGTATTTAGCAAAGTGTCCTAATGTCTGCAATTTATTTTGAAATGCATTAAGATGTAAGATGAATTAATGGGGGGGGGGGTGATAGTTATGTAATAACGCAAGTATAGGAGCAGTTTGCTAAGGGCAGAATCTAGGTGGTGAGTACACAGTAGCTCAGTGTATATCCAGTTCTTTCAACTCTGCTGTACATTTGAAAATCCTCAAAATAAAATATTGTAATAAAACCCAAGATGACTGCTGTTAAAAGTTCTCCACTGTCATTCAGCAAACTGATCGCCAGCAGACCTACCATGGGTTCTGTCTCCTATTCTCCCTGAGGTTTTGGTTTAGATATTCCTTCTAGGAAGCCCTCCCTGAGCCTGGTAGATGGACGAACCGCTCTTCCTATCAGGGTACCTTCTCAGCCTTACCACTGACTTCCCTGTATTGTGCAGTCTTGTCTCCACACAGCAACTACGGAGCTCTGTGCCTGCTACACGGACGGCCCTCAATAAACCTTTATGAATGACATCACCCAGACCCGGTCCTCTCTGTCATCCATCGGGGCACCTGGCGAAGAGCCAGGTCTACCGCGGATGCTCAATGCCCCTGGACCTTCTGGTGAGATCAGTGGCCAGTCCGGTCCCAAGCTTGCTCTTTTCCGCCCCAGGGAGCCGTCGCCACATGCCCATGCCACCCGGGATCAGCACCTTGCCTACCGCCAGTCCCCTTCCTCGCCCAGTCTCAGTCCCTCGCCCCTTCTCCAGCCAGTTCCTCTGACGAGGACCCTCCCTCGCCCAGCTTTCTTCTCCTTCCCCCACCCGGTTGCTCCCGGCTACGATCCTTTTCCCCTCGTAGCCCTCCCCTGCGCAGCCCCGCACCCCGTCCTTCCCGCACCGATTTTGCTGGGCCGGGCGTCTCCGCCTGTGGCGGCGGCGGCCAGGAACGCGGCCAGCGCGGCGAGGAGCCGGGCAGCGCGGGCCATGGCGGGCGGCGATCCGGACAGCACGCCTGGGCTCGGCGCTCGCGGGTTGGCGCTGGGCTCGCCGCCCCGCCCCGGCGCCCCACTGGCTGTTCCGCCTTCAGCCCGGCGGGCCCCTGCCTGTCATTGGTCGAGCAGCTGTCTTTCTCCAGCGCGAGGCGCTCATTAGCTGCATCCCTCTCGGGCAGGCTCTCTCGGTAGCCGCTTCCCCGTCCCGCCTCCTGGATGCGGCTTCCCCATTGGCTGGCTCGTCCTGCCCACGCGCAGGTGTGCGCGCTCCGGGTGCCCAGCATCAGGACCAGGGCCCGGCTGCTGGGAGATTCATGCCAGAGGCGGCGGACCTCGGGTCCAGTCCAACCCCTGCGGGTTCCTAGCTCTCTAACGGCCGTCTCTGTGTCTCCTTCGGTTTCCCTGCTCCCCCGTTCTAGGTGGTTGTGGCAATCACGTGACATCAGGGACGTGATGCCGCTTGGCAGTATCTGCCACTGCAGCAAATTGCTGACCAAGCGTGTGCGGCCATGGTGGCTAGGCGCTCCCCTCCGCGTGTGTGGAAGCAAGGGTGGGTGCTTTCGAGACTGCTGTCACTGGCGTGTATTTGCAGGTTTTACATGCAGCTTGTGTCTCTGCCTTCTGCTTAACAAAAAGGGAAGGGTTTCATCCAGTCTCCTCTCAGAGGGAGGAAAGGTAGCAAAGGAGGGAGAAGCTCCCTTTTTCAGCCTCTCAGAAAACAAGAGCAGCTCAGTGTGGTTAGTTCATTACACAGTGAAGGACAGAATACTCTAGCCGAAAATAAAGTTGGGGATGAGTTTCAGGATAAATAAGGAAAACCTTTATTTATTTATTTATTTATTTATTTATTTATTTATTTATTTATTTAT
>NW_024423897.1:23467502-23618308 GCF_017311325.1 Ursus maritimus
CCTAGCATCTCTGCCTGTGGGAATTTTATATGTGAGGGACAGGAAAATCTTGAGGAGTCCTGTCGAGTTAAAATGACAATTGTTAAGAGAAATAAACTGCAAACAAATATGGAACTCTAGTCATTGAGATGCATGAGGAAGTATTTAGCAAAGTGTCCTAATGTCTGCAATTTATTTTGAAATGCATTAAGATGTAAGATGAATTAATGGGGGGGGGGTGATAGTTATGTAATAACGCAAGTATAGGAGCAGTTTGCTAAGGGCAGAATCTAGGTGGTGAGTACACAGTAGCTCAGTGTATATCCAGTTCTTTCAACTCTGCTGTACATTTGAAAATCCTCAAAATAAAATATTGTAATAAAACCCAAGATGACTGCTGTTAAAAGTTCTCCACTGTCATTCAGCAAACTGATCGCCAGCAGACCTACCATGGGTTCTGTCTCCTATTCTCCCTGAGGTTTTGGTTTAGATATTCCTTCTAGGAAGCCCTCCCTGAGCCTGGTAGATGGACGAACCGCTCTTCCTATCAGGGTACCTTCTCAGCCTTACCACTGACTTCCCTGTATTGTGCAGTCTTGTCTCCACACAGCAACTACGGAGCTCTGTGCCTGCTACACGGACGGCCCTCAATAAACCTTTATGAATGACATCACCCAGACCCGGTCCTCTCTGTCATCCATCGGGGCACCTGGCGAAGAGCCAGGTCTACCGCGGATGCTCAATGCCCCTGGACCTTCTGGTGAGATCAGTGGCCAGTCCGGTCCCAAGCTTGCTCTTTTCCGCCCCAGGGAGCCGTCGCCACATGCCCATGCCACCCGGGATCAGCACCTTGCCTACCGCCAGTCCCCTTCCTCGCCCAGTCTCAGTCCCTCGCCCCTTCTCCAGCCAGTTCCTCTGACGAGGACCCTCCCTCGCCCAGCTTTCTTCTCCTTCCCCCACCCGGTTGCTCCCGGCTACGATCCTTTTCCCCTCGTAGCCCTCCCCTGCGCAGCCCCGCACCCCGTCCTTCCCGCACCGATTTTGCTGGGCCGGGCGTCTCCGCCTGTGGCGGCGGCGGCCAGGAACGCGGCCAGCGCGGCGAGGAGCCGGGCAGCGCGGGCCATGGCGGGCGGCGATCCGGACAGCACGCCTGGGCTCGGCGCTCGCGGGTTGGCGCTGGGCTCGCCGCCCCGCCCCGGCGCCCCACTGGCTGTTCCGCCTTCAGCCCGGCGGGCCCCTGCCTGTCATTGGTCGAGCAGCTGTCTTTCTCCAGCGCGAGGCGCTCATTAGCTGCATCCCTCTCGGGCAGGCTCTCTCGGTAGCCGCTTCCCCGTCCCGCCTCCTGGATGCGGCTTCCCCATTGGCTGGCTCGTCCTGCCCACGCGCAGGTGTGCGCGCTCCGGGTGCCCAGCATCAGGACCAGGGCCCGGCTGCTGGGAGATTCATGCCAGAGGCGGCGGACCTCGGGTCCAGTCCAACCCCTGCGGGTTCCTAGCTCTCTAACGGCCGTCTCTGTGTCTCCTTCGGTTTCCCTGCTCCCCCGTTCTAGGTGGTTGTGGCAATCACGTGACATCAGGGACGTGATGCCGCTTGGCAGTATCTGCCACTGCAGCAAATTGCTGACCAAGCGTGTGCGGCCATGGTGGCTAGGCGCTCCCCTCCGCGTGTGTGGAAGCAAGGGTGGGTGCTTTCGAGACTGCTGTCACTGGCGTGTATTTGCAGGTTTTACATGCAGCTTGTGTCTCTGCCTTCTGCTTAACAAAAAGGGAAGGGTTTCATCCAGTCTCCTCTCAGAGGGAGGAAAGGTAGCAAAGGAGGGAGAAGCTCCCTTTTTCAGCCTCTCAGAAAACAAGAGCAGCTCAGTGTGGTTAGTTCATTACACAGTGAAGGACAGAATACTCTAGCCGAAAATAAAGTTGGGGATGAGTTTCAGGATAAATAAGGAAAACCTTTATTTATTTATTTATTTATTTATTTATTTATTTATTTATTTATTTATTTATAAAGATTTTATTTATTTGACAGAGAGAGAGGCAGCCAGCCAGAGAGGGAACACAAGCAGGGGGAGTGGGAGAGGAAGAAGCAGGCTCCTACTGGAGGATCCCGATGCGGGGCTGGATCCCAGAACACTGGGATCACACCCTGAGCTGAAGGCAGATGCTTAATGACTGAGCCACCCATACCCCCCGCCCCCGGGGAATACCCATATTTAATTCAGTCAGATTATGGCTAAGAGAAGAAACCGAAAGGCTTCAGAGGATAGTAAAAGCACATACAGCTGGGATTCTAAGTCAGCTCTCTGAGTCGTAAAAGGGCCAAACTGGTTACTAGTTATGTGGCAGATGAACAAACATGCGTTTCTTATAATCTTAAAATCTTTTTGGCAATGTTTATGTCAGAATGTGAAACTTTTTAAGTTCATTCCCAATGACTCAGGATATTCCCTTAAATTTTTTTGTTAAATAAGCATTCCTCAATTACTTTGTGCCAAGTGCTCTTATGTGCTGACTTAATCTGATTCTTGTAGCTTTTTGGTAGGGTAAATTTTATTAACTCTAAAATTCCACTTTTTTGTCCCCACAAAAAAGGCCTCACATATTGATTACTGGACAAACCTACTTGTGCAGAAGCACAGGAACAGAGAGAAATCATTTTCCCCATAAAACATATCTATTGTTCAGGTGGTAGTGATGTTTACATTAGACCAGGAGTGAAGTTGGGTGACTATCAATTACCTATTGCTGCATAACAAACCACCCTAAAACTTAGTGGCTGCAAGTAACAGTCATTTACTTTGCCCACAAATCTGTGCTTTGGGCAGGGCTCGGTGAGGTCAGCTCATCTCTGTTCCATCGTGTCAGATGCGGCTGTTCCGCTAGGGGCTGGTTGACCCCCTTTCAAAAGGACTCGAGATGGCTGGCCAGATGGTGTTGGCTATCAGTTGAAATCTCAGCGAGGGCCCAGTTCCACTCCACGAGCTGTTTCAGTTTGCTTTTAACTTGAAGGCTGAGTTCTAAGGGTGAGCATCCAGAGATAGGATGGTTTGGGTCCAGAAACCAGCAGTCACTTCTACTACATTCTATTGGTCAACCACAAAGCCCAGATTCAAGATTTAGCGCCATGCTTTAAAACCTCCACAGCGAACTTGACCATGTCCAGTCTGAGCAGATAGTAGTAAAAGTATACTTACTAGCACTGGGAACATGGGAAGCAATGGATCAGGGAGCCACGGTGTACAGACAAGACTGGAAGAGTAATGAAATCCAAGGCCAACTTGCTGGAAAGGCTGGCTCCAAAGAGGGCCATTCAGCCAGGAGGCTAGGTATGTAGAAGCGAGCTGAGCAGCAGATGTATAGACAAAGCCAGGCAGAGCTTGGTAAGGACTCGTGGAAGCTAAAGATCTGAGTAAGGCCACATGTCAGTAACCTGGCTGAGAGGATCAGAAGTCCAGCAGTTCAAGTGAAGTGGTTGAAGCGGATACGACAATTAGAACCAAGAAGCAAGTGTAAGAAAAAGGCGATGCCAGAGAGGAAGGCAGAAACAGGAGTCCAGATCTAAGAAACACATAAGAATCAGAATGAAGCAAGGCCAAGGAGGTAGGAAAACAGACAAGACTTCGACACCAAAGCAGGATTACAATGAAAGTCTACACTGCATCCATTTGGCTGGGCCGCTGTGGGATCTCAGGGTACCTCTGCTGAGTGTCGACAAGGCGGATCAGCAGTCAATGAAGTGACCATAACGTCAATATATAGGCAGACAGAGACACTAGACACATTTACCACAGTTACGTCAGTTCAGGTTTTATTGAAGTTGCTTCTGAATATTCTATTTCACCCTTAGTTTTTCCTAGTTGACTTGCTTTAGTGTACAAGAATGTTTCTCCACTTAGATCCTTTGCCATGAAGGAGCACCAATTAACTTATCAGTATCAAACAGATTCCCTTAGGACAGCGAAGAAAATCTGTAAAAGGTTTGTAGAATCCATGCACTAAAACACCAGGGCCCCTCTTCAAGTGAGCCAAAGCTTCCTTACCTATCTGCAAGCCTACAACGTCTTTTCACTTTACCGTCAAGATGAAAGTAATGAAGAGCACAGACACAACTTTCTTGCTCCTCCGGTCTAAAAGTGTGGATTTCTTGTATTACAGGTAGAAATTTTAACACAGAAAAAAACAGAAGCTTAGAAGGAAAATAAGTCACTGTGATTAATTACACTTTTTTTTTTCAAAGAGAAGCAGCACTTAACCAGTTTTCCCCTTTCCCTAGACTTTAGGCAGCTATAAAAACATAGGCAAAATAACATGTATAATAAAAAGTAATAAAAATAAATATTTGAGGGCCTACTGTAGTAGACAATTTACACATTTCACTTAATCCTCACAATACTGTGAGGGAATTATAAGCATTGTACAAACAAGGAAGCAGGCTCAGAAGGGTGAAATGACTGGGGCCCAAGATCACACAGGTGACTGGGCTGGGATTTATGTTCAAGTCTATGCCTCCAGAGCCTGTGCTCTATTATGCTGCTCTGGCTCCCTAAAGCCCAACTTTTTGAGATTCTTACCATTATAGCTCCATCTTCTAAATTTGCACTTTTAAGTCTGCATAACTACTGAATAATAAAAGAACCTAAAATTATTCTCAATCTACTTGCTAAAACAGGAGGTTGCAAGGAATATTAGAAAACTCTTCAAGTACTTGGAACGTTCCATACCTAAAATTATGGTTGTTCTAACTCACTGATAATGACAGCTAGTAATTCCAGAACACATAGGTAATTGTAATTGGCTCCTTTTCTTGTTGTCACCATCTGTCAATCTCAAAGGAATGAAGGCAAAAAGAAAGACAAATTCCTATTGTGAAATCCGACTGCTCATTAAATTTACAGCATGCACTTAGTGGAAAGCCGAAAGAGGTTCTGGTTTTAAAATCTTACCACCAGTCTTTTGTTTGCTTCTTAAAAGCACGCATTTTTTTTTTTAAGTATCTAATTCTGCTGGAGGTGGCAGGGCCCACTGGGGGATGGCTTTATTGACACATGTGTGGAGTGTGCTAGAACTATCTATGATGTCTTCAGAGGATAACTTTTAACACTCCACAGAATGGGGTTATAAAGTTCGAGTAGAAATGGATTTACTTTATGGATAACTAACTTAAAAAACCTGAACCTATGCAATCTGGACATCTAACAATCTTTGTCCGCTGGGGACATATTTGCATGTTCTTTATAGAACTGTTGGATCTTAAATGATTAAAGTTAATATCTAGTTACTCCTTATTCAAGTTCTCACTGAAATTTAGTTTACTAGTTTTAGACATTTTTTGAGTCCAGTCCTAAAGATGTTTTCATGTATAAGCAGCTGAAAGGGTGAGATGAGATCATCATTAAGGCCTCTTCTAACATTAAGATCCTCATAATTGACCTCCTTTCTAAAGTCTGATTGATAGGTCATTCACTTGCTCATTTATTGAACAAAACTTTTACAGAACACCAGCCATAAGCAAGACTAAAAAAAATAAAAAATAAACACATAGGCTCATTAATTCTAGGAGGTCAATAAAAGACAGCTAGATGTTAATATACCTAACACAAGACAGATACAAAAACTAGAAAATAAAGCTTATCAGTGTGAGAGGTAGTGATCTGTGAGTACCAAATAAAAAAAATTCAGCATAACTAAATGAAATGAGAAGTCACAGAAACCTAACATTTTTGTCCTGACCACCTCCCTGCATAATCTAACAAAGAATGATGAGGCAAATCTGACAAAGTGGAAGATTTAAGGGCTAGTGGAAAGAAAAGCTATAGGTAAATTACTTACATAGGCTGATTTGGGTCATTACCTACTGGTGCTGCCTTGGTTTCCCTGAAATGATTATATACCCAGGGAGGCTGAAAATAATTGGAAGGTAACTCAGCAAAGAAAACACAAGGTTTCTTGGTCATACTTGCTTGAAAGGAACCTGGTATCTTGAATTTCTTGATACTCCCTGCCTTCCAAGTCTTGCCTGAGCCTTAATTAGCCCTTGTAAATGGGAATTGGAAAAGGACAATGAGTGTGACTATGGTCTACCTGGCGGGGACTACAAAGACAAAAGATGGCTAAAAGGAAAATAAAATAAAAAAAGGGGACGTCCTAAAAATCTATGTGTATAAAAACCAACCCAAATGATCTAAATTCATATAACTCTAAAGCTTTATCATCTAAGTACCCAGATGTTGAACCAATCCCTACCATCTCCTTTTCCCATGAAATACAAGATCCTATATAATTCCTGTTTTAGGGACCATCAGAAACATTTAGTTGAAAATACATAAACATGTCCTCATTTCCACCTTTTAAAAGGATTTTCAATTGACAGTCATCAGAGTACCAATTTTAAAATAATTTTCTTAAACATATTTGGACAAAGGCCATAGGATCACTTGTCACATTGTTCAAATGCCCAACGGCAAGACTTCTGATGAGACCAAACTGGTCACATTAAATCAGTAGAGTATCTTAGAAATAAAGCCAATATGACTAAATCCAAAACAGATCACATGAAGTACCTCATGTACGATACAAACCTAGTTTAATAAATAAAGGAAACACAGGTGACTGTACTCTGGGAGAACATTCAGTTCCTCATGGCCCATTCATAGTCTTCTCTGAGACTCCACTGCCACTTCCACCCGGGCAAGTCTAATGGTGCGGCCATGAAGCTTGTAGCCATCTTGCCTTACTAATGCCACGGTGCCAGGCTGTACCCCAACACCAGCTGGCACATGACAGATGAGTTCATGCTCGTGAGGGTCATATTTGTCACCGACGGGTGTCATCTTCTCCAGGCCATGTTTGGCAAACACACTTTTCAGCTTTGCTTCTAAAAGTGATAACCCTCGGAAGATCTTCTCCAGAGTGAGCTTCTGGTCTCCAGGCTCTGTTTCCTCAGAAATGTACTCTGTAGTCTTCTCCAAAATGTCTGCCACCTCTACCAAGTCCTTACAGAAACTCTGAATTCCTAGAGAAACCAGACACTTTTATTGTCTGTGAGGAAATCACTTTGTTCCTGGGGGTGGAGCATGGGGAACGCCCAGATGAGTGGCTAGTATACTTGACATCCCAGGAAGTGGGAAGATTGCCACACAGGACTCAGGGATCGTCATCAACGATTACTACCTTAACCCAACTGACAAACCAGTGTTTCGCTTGGAAGGCCTATGACTGGGAAGCCTACTACGAAAAGGGAAAAAATGATTAGAACCTAAGAACTAGGTAAGACTGCATGCAGGAGGCTCAGAAACCTGTCCTGTAAAAACTGATCACTGTTTCCTGTGTTTTCATTGCTATTCACCTTTACTACTACACCTTTACTACTATGCACATTTTGAAAATTCTTGTACATCTTAATTTTGCTAAGACATGCATTCTAGGTAGGGGCAAGATATTGGCATTTCACGGGGCAGGGGGCATTAATACAAAAGTTAGTCGATAAGACCGTGCTAAGGGAGACTCAAGAATGGTTTATTCTCGAGGAACAGGGACAGGAAAGTAAAATACTCCATAGATGAGATGAGTCTCCAACTGCCTGCTTGAAGTTACATATACTTACTGGAGACAGGCCACAAAACTTTCAAAATCTTTTTAGTCATATGAACTGTTCTAAAAGTAAACTCAGTTGTTGAGAAACCTCATTACTCCCAATGCATCATCTTGATTTTTCTTACAGAAATGTTAAGGAATGTCATCATTACAGATATTCTATGATAACAGCAAAGCCCTGGTGGGAACTAGTGAGGGGTGAAGGACTTTGTTCTTCTGGTTTTAATCCAGGGACAGTTTTGTTTTCTGTTTTTTTTTAAGATTTTATTTATTCATTTGGGGTGGGGGAAGAGTGCATGCACAAGTGGGATGAGGGGCAGAGGGAGAAGCAGACTCCCCGCTGAGGAGGGAGCCGGACTCGGGGCTTGATCCCAGGACCCCGGGATCATGACCTGAGCCGAAGTCAGTCACTTAACTGACTGAGCCACCCAGGCACCCCAATCCAGGGGTGCCATGTGTCAAAACAGGCAGCCAACTTAACTGTATTCAGAGGTAAAAAGGAAGATCACCCACAGGGAAGTGAAGAAGAGATGATAGAAAAGAAATTTCCTAGGACTTGCTCGCCTAGATTCTGGAAGGAACAACTGACAGAGGTAGGAATTCTATCTTTAACTTCTGGGTGACAGAGATCCATTATGGCATCTTGAGCAAAACAAGTGTAATAGGATTCAAATTAGTCAATAATAACGTACATAAAGGATTTGGGGTGCTGGGGCATGAAGGAATGCTGGTGTGACCTGGTCTGGGGTAGGAGAGGAGGCGAAGGAGAGGAAAGAGTAAAACCAGCAGACATTTCCAGGAAACCATACTTGGTGTGATCAAAGCTCCACAAGATACCTCCCCCACCTCCATTGGCGATGGCAGCCATAAATATTAATGGCTATTAATGAAATCAGCTGAAAAGGTAGAAGAGATTTGCCAAACGCTTGAGAAGTATGCCGATTAGATCAAAACTTCACCCAAGAGAAAGGAATGTCTCATAAAGATCAATCAGGGGGTACTAAAGGTATCTCCCGGCTATTAAAAAAAGACACATACTCTAATAGGAATTTTGAAAGCGGTAAGCTTCTGGGCAGACTTGTACATTGTCACGGTACAAAGAACCCTGGCTTCTGTTCAGTCAAGTGGTATGCATTTGGGTAAACAGAAGCCCAGGTTCTCTTGTCTGTATAGCGAGGGGTTCAGTCTCTGATTCTATTCTAATTACTGTTATTTCAATAGGAAATTGGTGTCTGCACCATTTCTTGGGAGTGGGGGGTGGGGGAGAATCTTTATTCTTGGCCACTAGAAGGAAATGGCTCAAGCAAATGACTTAAGTGGCATACTGCTAGACACATTTTGCTCTCTAAATAAATTAGATTATCAGATTATTTTGCGCTTAGCTAATATTTGTTTGTTCCTGGGAACCTTATCAATTCTTGAGGAAACTGATATAACTGATACAACCCATCAAAGCTTAACTTCTGGTAAGCCAATTTACCTGCTCCCTTCAAGCAGGCAAGTCTTCCCCAGGTACCAGTTGGTTTATTTGCTACAGAAATTCCTTGTAGCTCAAAGATCAGTGAACTTTTCCTATCAAGGGCCATACAATAAATGTTTTAGGTTTTGTGGGACAAGAAGGAAAAATCAAGGATCTTCTGTAGTTGATTATTTAATAAATGAGAAAATTTATTTCTACAGATTTTTAATGAAGAAATTCAGAACTGTATTTATGGACTAACACACAGGCTGCAGTTTGCTAAGCCCTGTCCTGATGGTTGGAAATAAGACACGAAAACTTGGATGAAACATCAGTAATACAATTTGGGGGTCAGTACTTAGCTGATACTCATACATAGCCTTGAAACGTGATGCCTCTAGCACTGAATGAAAAGCAGAAGGCTATGCCAAAGCACTGGGGCCAGACGGAATGAGACAGGAATGAAGTGAACCCTATGCACAAATAGCAGATAAAATCCAGGGAACAGGAGCCAGTATGACATAGGGGAAAGAATAGACTGGGGGTCAGAAGACAATGGACTCATGTCTCATCTGTCACCAATTAACTTTTTTCAGCTCACTTGTAAAAGGAGATTGGACTACATACAATCCAAGGGCTCCTCAAGCACCTTCATTCTATGTGCAGTGAAAGTATAACGCTCTGTATGAAATTGTGAGCAAGGTGAGGAATCAGAGATTTGCCCTCTACCCTTCAATCCCTATTGTTAACACTTTCATGAACACATTTGGGACAGCATGTTGTGTTCAGAGAAGAATTTCTGAAAGACTTTATTTTTTTATTATTATTTTTAACGTGCAGCCTTCAAATGTATATATGCATTTATGATTTTATTTTTAAGTAATCTCTACACCCAACGTGCGGCTAAAACGCCTAACCCAGAGCTCAAGAGATCGCATGCTCCACTGACTAAGTCAGCCAGGTACCCTGCAAGACTTCAAACTGACCAAAAAGATTACTCAGTCATCAGTGAAAAAACAGTTGCGGTCTAGTACAACTTCCAGAGTTATCTGCTTCCATATGGTCCAAGCCTTTGGTCCAAGCCTTTGTCTTTGAGTTACTTTATAACTTAGTAAGTTGTAAATACTGATCGTAATGCCAATGATTTTTGTCCATAGTAGTGAAAGTTGTTGATTATTGCACTATGGGTATAGACTAGTTCTGCTTCTATGAAGCAAATTTTAGCATTCCTGATTGTCCATGTGTCTTGTTCTTTGGATTCTCCTCTGAACATCTTAATGATTCACTTGTTTATTAATGAGTTCAACAGAACTGATTGTATAAGCACTAGAATGTTAAGTGTACATGCTTGAAAAATAAAGTAACAAGGGTTTTGGTCAAAACAAAGGTAAGCATTATTTTAGCGAATCGTCCACCTGGCAACATTCCCAATAAAGATCTCGGAAAACATAAGGCAAGAGTGGAAGGGCAGGGTAGGATTGGTTTATGACCTAGATGTGTTTTTTACTATGTTCAGTTTGGAAAACTGCTAGTAAGTGTCCTTAAACTAAAAGGTTTTTTTTTGTTGTTGTTTTTGAGAGAGAGAGAGTGTGTGCGCCTGCATGCGGGGTGGGGAGGGGAGGGAGAGAATCCCAAGCAGGCTCCATGCCCAGTGCAGAGGCCAATTCGGGGCTCAACCTCCCGACCAATATCATGACCCGAGCAGAAACCAAGAGTCCGACGCTTAACTGACTGAGCCACCCAGGTGCCCCAAACTAAAAGGTATTTTCATTTTTATCACGAATAAATCTCTCACCAAATATCTTGGCATCTTCTACACATCTCTGGGTTCGCCGCCTTATGTTTTCACCATCGGCTACAGCTCTCTGGTATCTCACCTGACACCAAAAGCAAAGTCAAAATGATCAGAAAATACACGCTTGCTGATGGAAAAGAATGTTTTTGTTCACTTTACAAACTTCATCCTTGTGATAGGTTTTTATAAAAAAACAAAACAGGAGCTGTAGGAATCTTAGATCGGCTACTACAAATCCCAAGTCAAAGCAGCAACCTACTCTTTACAGCAGTCCTGATGGGCTGTCATTTAGCCTCCTACTCTGAACACTTAACAACAGTTTTCAAGCTCATTATCTTGAGAGAAAGCTTCCTTTTTCACACACAGCCAATACCGCCACTCTCTTTCCTTCATTGAACTGAACTCCAGGACAACAAACAGTAAATTTTAAAAATGTGTCATCTATTTGAAGGCAGTTAGCTTAGCTCCTTTAATCTTCTCCTCTTTCATTCTTATAATCCTTGATTCCTTTAATTGCTCCCCCGAGACATGCTTTCCTACCTCCCTACCATTCTGGGTGGTCTTGCTTTGGAACTACTCTAATTACCGCCCTCAAAGCGTGTTTGTCACCCGGGTACGGGAGAGTATGCCAGATATAGTCTGACTGGCAGAGTACAATGACAAACGACACACTTATACAACAAATATCTCCCGAGTTTCTACTACATGCCAGGCACTGGGAAGGTACCACAACATTAGCTATTTGTAAGTACTGTGACATCACATGTTTTTAACTACGATAGACTACTTTGTCTAATATACCTAGCAGGAGGGTGGAGATGGGGGAGAGGTAAAGAGCCAACGAGAGGAAATTTAATATAAAAAACTGATGCAAAAACTGTACGTGGATATTTAAACCAGAGAAGGGATGTGATGTGAAGAACAGACAAAATCTACTCACTGTTAGGTCCTGGACTTCCTTCTCCAGTTTCACAGCTTTAAGCTTTAAGGCTCGTTCTGCAAGAGAGGGCCCAAGCTCATCGGGAGGGTCCTCAGAACTGCAGTCCTCACCAGCAGTTCTCTGGGTGGCAGTACTGAAAGGATGTGGGCATCCCCTAAAGTGGGAGGGAGGGGGCACATGAAGAAATGCCATCACACACAGCCAAACTGCTTGTGGTCACAGTAACAACACCAAGACTTATAAAGGGCTTACTAAGTGCCAGACACCATTGTCAGGTTTTATGTAAATCATCTTTGCATCTCACAGTGCGTGAGAGAAATTATATTATCATCTCAATTTGTTTTTTAAAGATTTTATTTTTTTGAGACAGAGAAAGCACGAGTGGTAGGAAGGGGCAGAGGGAGAGGGAGAAGCAGACTCCCAACTGACCAAGGACCCTGATGCGAGGATCCTGAGATCATGACCTGAGCCAAAGGCAGGCACTTAACCGAGTGAGCCACCCAGGTGCCCCTATCATCTCAATTTCATAAATGAGAAAACTTAGGCTCAGAGAGGCTTATGACTTGCATAAGATCACACAGCTAGTATTCTGTTGAATCAGGATACTGAACACAAGGCAGCAGAAAGAGCCAGAAGTGGGGACACAAAAGTCAGCAAAAGAAAACCAAGTTCTAATTCCCAGAACCAGCAGGGTAATATCAGAAGCGGGAATTCAAAACACAAAGCCATACATTTCTGCTTCAATCCTTCATTTTACACATGGGGAAAATTAAGCCCAGTAAAAGGCCTGTGTCAAACTGGAGTTAGGTCTAGAATTCTAAAGTTTTCATGACCACAAGCTCCTAAGTAAGGCTCTTATGAAAAAGAACCTGTGTTAAGAGAAATTCTGAGTTGGGAACTCACTTCTGTGTAAAATCAAGTCAATTAAATACTTATAAAACACTATATGTTCCAGACTGTGAACTATAAACAGGTGAATAAAATGGATCTCTGTATTCAATCATGTTTGTAATCTAGAATTTCAGACAGCTCAAATATCTGATATATAGTTATTTACAAAGGAAAAAATTTAGAGCAGGGACTACTTTACAAATCTTGGATTGTAGGAGTTCTGACTCCTCCTTCAAGGAAGTTTCCATAACACTTCCTGGATTCCCATAATTTGATTTGAAGTAAAATCAACAAAATCACTGTGTGAGTACAAAAGGTCTTTAAAACCTTTTGTACCTTTAAAACCTTTTAAAATAATTCACTCATATAAACTGGCATATATCGAAGAGCAGTCATTGAGGTGACATCCGTGCAAAGATTTAAAGCAGGTAAAATGAGTTTGTTTCAAGAACGGGGTGGGGACAGTCAGTAGAAAGCTATGGGCAAGATGGCTTTTATGTCCCAGACTTTCCAGGCCAGGCCTCAACTCAATTACTACAATCTGGTGTCAGATTGTATATGGTTCCACATTTTTGGTTCAGAAAATATGGTCACCACAGATCTGGGACAAATCACACAGGGTGAAATACCTCCTTCCAATCCTAACAAACTACACTTATCCAATTGAAAGTAGGTCAAAATACTCCCCGGGCCAGTTTAAAGAGAAAATGGTCAAAGCCCAAGTCTGAAGAGGAGAGTTGAGGCTGATCCCTTGAATTCCTCCTGCTCCAGAACTGGAGTGAGGGGAAATTTTAGATGGGAACTTCTTTCTTCTGGTCACTTCCCTACACCACAAACTGGCCAAAAGGTTTTTAAAAAGCCTGAAACCCTGAATTCAATCTTGTACCCAGGTGCTAGGTCAAGTGTGTTAAGATAAAAAGGTGACAAACGGTTAGGAGAAATTCCCGCAAAGAAATTCCTCGCAGCTTAATTTACATTCCAGAAGTCCAACCTTACTTACCCGACAATTCACTCATTTTTATTCTTTCTGAGGAAGAAACAGTCTAACAGGGAGTCGTCCCTGAGAATAATTAACATTGCTCGCTAATTAAAATTCTAGAGCCCTGACTGATTTCTAATTTGGGTTCCACGATTACAGAGTATTTGAGTTTGGCAAAGTTACTGAACTTTTCTAAACCTCAGTTTTCTCCACTGAACGGGAGAATAAATAGAACTACCCATAGAGTTCCACAGTCGGCATGATAAGTAATCAATAAAAGGTGCCGCAGCCAATAGTGAAGAGCAGCAAATAGAACTTTATAGACTCCCGAGGGCAGGTGGAAGGGCCGTTTTGGAAACCAAGCCGACCGCCCTCCTTTTACCAACAGGTAAAGTGAAGCCGAGATGACGGGAAAGGGGGGAAAGGACTGGCTTAGGGTCACACAGGGAGTGAGCGGGGAGAATCCCAATTTAACTGCAGACACCCCCGCTGGAGGGAAAGGGGCCGGGAGACGTACATCCCCAATTCAGTCGATCCTCGGGGCTGAAGAGTTCCCACCTCGCAGGAACGTGACCTCGGCTCTTTCTTGGCCTGACAAGGAGGCGCGGCTGTGTGCCTCAGTCTCCTTCTCTGTAAAATGGGGCCGTGAGCGCCGGATCGGACAGCCGAGAGGCTTGGTGGGTCATTTCGCGCCCTCCAGCCCACAACCGCCCTTCCAGCTTGCTTGTCCCGCACAATCCTCAACTCCCGACCCGCGGCCTGCCTCGCTCACCTGCCTTCGGACGCGGCACTCGAGGCCAGGAGGCGCTGCACCAGCCGCGGGACCGCCCATACGGACCGCGCAGCCATATTCCCGATCTCGGCTGACGGAGGCAGCGCACGCGCACTTGCTCCAAATGAAGAGATTAGCGAGATACCACGCTTCCCGGCAGACTTTGCGGGCGCTCCCAGCCCGGGACCCGGGGCAGGAATGCCACACTTCCGGTTATCCTGGCGCGCGCGCTGCTCCTGCCTATCCGGTGTCCCCGACGGAACGCGACACTTCCGGTCCCCTGCGGGTGGGCGCGTAGGGCGGGTTCCTCTGGCGGGGCTTAGGGTCCGTCCTGGTCGCGAAATCCGCGGCCAACCCAGGGGGGTCGCAACTGTACCTTCAAGGAGTTTACGCGAAATTGTAAACAATAAGTGAATGCAAACGCGACTTAAAGTCAAAATATGACTGGTGTTTAAAGGTGGGGGGGCGTGGTTCCCCGGAAGTCTAGAATAGGTTGTGGCCGAGTGTGGGCAGTTTCACCGGAGGAAATACTTGAACTGAAAGCTGAAGAATGAGTAGATGAAAAGAGGAGGAAAGTGGTTCAGGTAGAGGTAAACATCATCTAACAAGACCCAGTCAAGAGGGAGAGTATATTGCGAGTAAGGCGCTGAATTATTGGAGAAAAGAGGGGCAGGCAGCACAACAGAATTAGCGGAACAGATCACGCGAGGGATTTAAAAAACTTGAAGCCCGACTCCGCCATCACTCTTACCCGCTTTTTTCCTCCAGGTCCCTTGTTTTCTGACTTCGCTATGTTTTAAAATGTGTATTTTCTCATTTCCCTTCGCTAGAATGTGAGCTCCATGAGGGCAGAGATTAGTCGGTTATTGCCAATGAACGATGGAACAGTGTCTTAATGTAGTACACACAATTTTTGTACAATGAACTTGAGTCTTACTCTGATTGCAATGGGAACATGTTACAAAACCTTTACATGTTTAACGGATCGTTTTGCCTCCCGTATGATAGAGATTGCTGGGTCTAAACAAAGAGGTAGGGAGACAAGCTATTGTACTAGTCCATGCAAGGGAGGGCTGTATTCTGTCTTGAAGACCCCTTAATAGACCTTTGTAACACCCTATCTAAAGTAGCTACTATTTTAGGTGTGTCCAGCACATTTCTGGTTCCGTATTTGTTTTTTATTTGTTTTGTTTTCTTTTTGTTTGTTCTCCCAACTAGAGTTTGAGCAAGGGGGTGCGTGTCTTGTTCACAGCCGTGAATTTCTGCAATTTCTGACATCTAGTATAGTACGTATACATAATAGGTTCTCAACAAATATTTGTTGAATGGATTAATGGTTGATGTCAGTGGAGGTAGGAGGAAGTGGATCAATTTTAGAGAGATTTAGTATGGAAAACAGTCAGGAAGTGAGGATAGATTGGTGATTGGGGTTGAGGGCACTTGGAGTTGCCAAACTAGTTACTGGATAGTCCCTAAGGTCAAAAAAAATTATTTAAGGAATGAGAAGTGTGCCGTCATCAATCTAAATCTTCACCATAACATGCTTACTTTTACTGTAGCTATTCGGGTCAGATATTCTCTCTGCTTGTCTGTGAGTTCCCTGAGGACAGAGCTGGAGACTTTTACATCTTTTTATTCTATTCAAGGCCCAGCCCAAATGTGTTGTAACCAACACCTGATGTTTCCTTTTGGCCTCAGAACGGCAACATGGGTTAAGGAGGGATTATGATCCCCTTTTACATTTGAGAAAAGTGAGGCTCAGAGAGGTTGGTACACCTGCTCAGGGTCCCCCATTGAGGATCCAGGGACACTATAGAAATCTTACAGTCCCAACACTTGGCAGTGTTGGGAAAGATGGAGCTTCAAATCCACCCTAGAGCCATGAGCCTATACTTTGGAAAAACAAACAAACAAACGAAGCAAGGCATTTTAACAGATGAGGACTGGCATCTATGCTTTAGCCATTTTGTTTACACTTCTCTTAGCTAACTAACTTACACCAAATGTGCTGAGTATGTACATTCATCATTCATCTGTTTATTAAGTGCTAGTGTGCTTCTGAATGCTGCAGTGCAAGGGGAGGGGGTGGGGTAAGACATAGATGAAATGGAACCTTGGAACTAAGAGGAAGGACTGCTGGCTCCACTAATTCCGAACTGTGGGCTCCTGCAAGTTACATAACCCCTCTGGGCTTCATTTTCCTGAACTGAACTGAAACCGAACAATTACCCGAACTGAAAACTGGGATAATAGATAATAGATAATGCCAGGAAAAGTGATTAGTTAGCACCAGGACTGGCTACACAATTTAAAGGGCAAAAGGAAAATGTGACACCCCTTGTTCAAAAATTATTAAGACAGTAACGACAGGGTGCCTGGGTGGCTCAGTCGGTTAAGCGTCTGCCTTCGGCTCAGGTCATGATCCCAAGGTTCTGGGATCAAGTCCCACATTGGGCTCCCTGCTCAGCAATGAGCCTGCTTCTCCCTCTGCCTGCCACTCGCCCTGCTTGTGCTCTCTCTCTGACAAATAAATAAATAAAATCTAAAAAAAAAATTTAAAAAGCATAACAGCAGAGCATGAAACCAAGCCCAGGACCCTCCTAATTCTTGTGACTGCACAGGTTATGTGCCCATGAAGCTGGCTTTGGCTAACACAATACCTGATGCATGAGTGCTCAATAACTTTATTATTAATTCTGTAGTAGTCCCCCTCTCAAGGACTCCCAAGATCTGTCGGTGGGAAAAAATGTTCAACCCCAAAATAACTGCGTGAGAAAGAATACACGCTGAGGACATAATTGGATGTTGGGTTTCATTCCAGGATCCACATTTTTAAAAAGAACATTAACAATCCAGATTTTGTGAGCTCTTTTTCACTGGAGATGTTTAAGTGGAATCTAGATGAAAACTGTCAGTTATGGATTAGTTGCTTTTTAGCTTTTTGATGGCTGTGATTACCATAAAAACATCGTTTCTTCAGTGGAGAGAACACAGGATTTTGAGTCAGACATTTCTTATTTAGCTTAAGAGCCACTATTGACTGAGCATTTCTATTTCTCAGATAGTGTGCAAGATGCTTCTTCCCATGTACTATCTCATTGAATTTCCCCACTAGTCTTGGGAGGAAAATGGAACTGTTAATCTGGGTTTCATAGATAAAGAAAACAAGAATCAGAGAGGTCAAGTGACTTTCCCAGACTCACCAGCTGGTCAGTGGCAGAGGCAGTGCTCAAACCTAACCCTGTCTGGATCCAGGCTCATAAGCCCTGCCTCTGCCACTGACCAGCTAGGTGATTCTGGTCGGGTTATTTTCCCTGCTCTGGTCTCCACCTACCTCAAAGGGTGGTAAAGTTTGGGTAAGGCAAAAGTGTATAAAGCCCTAGGTAAGGTGAAGTATGTGAAACCTCCAGCAAAGTGTCCAAAGGTCATTCTGGGATTTTCTTTCTCCTGGAGCTAACCTTTGAGCTCTTGACGGTTAACTGGTTTTATCTTTTTTTTAGAAGGAAATGTAAAGACCTAAAAATTGCCTACACTGTTGAGAAAGTAGTGAGTGGCACAGCAAGGAGACTGCCCAAGACTTGAGGTCCTTGCTTCCCTATGAAAGTATCAAGTGTTAGTAAAGGGCACTCCTGGCAGAAACGGCCCACCGTCCTTTGATTCTCCCTGATAGTTTGACTTGACAGCAGATACGGAAGTGCAGACTGGACAGCCCTCAAGGGCAAATATCAGGATAAAGACATAAAGAGCTTCACTTGGATTTCTAGCCCGAGTTCCTGGAGCCTGAGTGTCCTATGAAATAGATAAAGGACTTGACTGAGCACAAAGGACCCCACCGATGCCTGCAACATCCTGTGAGAAATCCATGTTCCTGTCCCTATCGCCGTGACCTGAAAATAAGTCCACGGCTGAGCCTCCCCTCGCCCGCTGTGTATCAGATCTCTAATTTGAAAACAACTCAAACACAGGGTTCTGGTAGCCGCATCTGTCTGGTTCTGAAGCACGTAAGGAATGATTGCAGAATTTGCGTGTTGTCTCTAGTTTTTATCACCTTTATGCAGGCAGGGAAATTCGGTTGATTTTGCGGCCTCTTTACGTTGCCCAGAGGTTGTCAGTGATGCCCAATCAATATGAATCCAATCGGCACACGTGTGATCAGATGATCAAGGCTTGTCTCTTTGTACTGTACTGCCTACCAATGCTTCAGCACTGTCTTCCTTTGCCCTAAAGCCTGGGAGTGGGACGCTAGAATGGGATGGAATGGCTTAATCACATGTGCTTTCATTTCTTCTTCAGAAGTGAGGGCAAAGACATTTAACAAAACCTTTACAACCGTGCAGATTTCTATCTCCCTCCACCCCCGTTTTCCACCCTCTGGGAAGTTACAAGGACGCCCTCCATGTCCCTCTTCCCTTTTACTTCTTCCCTCCCCATATTCCCTGTAATCATGCAGACAATAAAGGCTGGTCTTTAGGGTGCCCTGAAGAAGCTACTTCCAGTGTCCTGGTGTCTCCTTGTGAAAAAAGTGTTTCCAGTACACTCTTGCATTTCCTTTGGAATGAAATCTTCATCCTTTTTCTAGGTCTTCTTCATTTCCCATTCCTGAAGTCCAGAAAGACAAGACAAATCAGGTTGCTGAATATTCTAGTGTGACTTGCAGGATAAAAACATTCCACTGCACCTAATTACATAAAGATCTCCACTGGACAGATTAGAGAGCCACGGGTCCTAGTCTCACCCTCCTTCCGTAGCTGTGGTAAGTCCTTTCTCCACTCTGGGGGGCCTCATCTTTATGGGGGCTCAAATATCACAAAGTTTGTCTTTCTCAGACAAGGAAACTGAGGCCAGTCTCTGCTTGGCTCTAATGCTGGGGTGGGGTGAGGTAGGAGGCTGATGAAAGAGAAACCAAAGCAGTTTGTTGGGGTGCCTGGGTGGCCCAGCGGTTAAGCGTCTGCCTTCAGCTCAGGGCGTGATCCTGGAGTTGTGGGATCGAGCCCCGCATCGGGCTCCTCTGCTGTGAGCCTGCTTCTTCCTCTCCCACTCCCCCCGCTTGTGTTCCCTCTCTCGCTGGCTGTCTCTATCTCTGTCAAATAAATAAATAAAATCTTTAAAAAAAACAAAACAAAAAACAAAGCAGTTTGTTAAGGAAGGGTGGAGGCAGGCAGCCTGCCGGGCTCCATTCTTTCCCCTGGAGCCGTGTAGGACTTCGTCTGGGAGGGATACTGAAGTCCTGGCCAGTAGTGAATGGCTTTTACCCATAAATGATGCATAGGGTTTTCAGCTCTGGAGGTGATGGTGTGAACCAGGATTAAATGGGATGGCTGGAACATTCTTGCCGGGAGGATTCCCCACTCCCAACCTGCTGGTCTTCTCCCAGTCTTCACCATCTAAACTGCAGTTGCTCAGGGCAATGACTTAGGAGTCATCCTCGATTCCTTTCTTCTCCTTATCCTCCACATCCCCATCAGCAGATCCTTCAGCTCTACCTCCAAAGCCAGACATTTCAAATCACCCCCACTACACCTTTCTCCTCTCGCATCGAGATGACTCCTAACTGGTCTCCCCTGTCCCCTTATCTGTTCTCAACATTGTTCCGGAATGGCGTTTTTTGTTTTTTGTTTTTTTTTTTTTAGAGAGAGAGCATGTGCGAGGCAGGGCGAGGGGCAAAGGGAGAAGGAGGGAGAATATCTTAAGTAGGCGCCATGCCCAACACTGGGCTCGACCTCATGAACCTGAGATCATGACCCTAAGATCACAACCTGAGCCAAAATCAAGAGTCGGATGCTTAACCAACTGAGCCACCCAGTCACCCCCAGAATGGTCTTTTATTTTTTATTATTTTTTTTATTACTTAAAAAATTATTTATTTTTTATTTAAAAAATTTTTAAAAAGTCTTTGTCATGGAGAGAGCGAGCACAAGCAGGGGGAGCGGTGGGCAGGGGAGAAGCAGACAGAGGGAGAGGCAGGCTCCCCACTGAGCAGGGAGCCCAATGCGGGACTCCATCCCAGGACCCTGGGATCATGACCTGAGCTGAAGGCAGACGCTTAACCGACTGAGCCACCCAGGCATCCCCAGAATGGTCTTTAAAAAGGTAATTCATATCCATAGATTGTTTGCTCAAAACTTGCCAATGACTTTCCATTATGTTAGAACAAAATTCACGGTTCTTCTAATGGCCTAGAAGGATCAAAGAGAAACAAACTGGCCCACAGGCCATATCTGGCTCACTGTGTGTTTCTAACATGCATCAGCTAAGAATGGTTTTTACATTTCTAAATGTTCGAAAACAAGAGAATAATAATTTTTCTTGACATGTGAAAATTTAATCAAATTCAAATCTCAGTGTCCATAAATAAAGTTTTATTGGGACACAGCCATGTCCATCATTTGTTTACAAGTTGTCTACTTTCCTGCTACAGTGGCATAGCTGAGTCACTCTGAAAGAAACTCTGTGATCCACACGCTCTCAAATATTTACCTTTATAGACAAAGGTGGCTGATATCTAGTCTAGACGATCTAGCCTCTGGCTGGTTACTTCTCTATTCTCACGTCCTAATGCTCAGGTGTTTGTTTTCCAAGTCCACAATTTCTTTCTTTCTCCCTTTCTTTCTTTCTTTCTTTCTTTCTTTCTTTCTTTCTTTCTTTCTTTCTTTCAGATTTTGTTTATTCATTTGAGAGAGAAAGAGAGAGAGAGCATGAGCAGGGGGGAGAAGCAAGGGGAGAGGGAGAAGCAGGTTCCCTGCTGAGCAGGGAGCCCGAAGGGGGGCTTGATCCAAGAACCCTGGGATCATGACCTGAGCTGAAGGCAGATGCTTAACCGACTGAGCCACCCAGGTGCCCCTCAAGTCCACACTTTCTTATCCCCAATTCTGAAATCCAGAAAGCCCTGAAACCAGATTTTTTTCCCAAGTGTTTTGGCACAAACTCAGCTGGGGGCAAAACCTGATCTGAACTGATGTGAGGCTGTTTATAATCTACTCCACGTGGTGTGACTATTCAAATGCCTTCTTGTAGAATTCTTGACATGTTTGCTTTCAGGGTACTTCCTGAGAACTTGTTGGGGTTTTTCAGCATATGCAGTAAATGTACTATATTACCTTTCTAAAATCGCAGAAGTTAGGAACACAGCTGGCCCCAAGAGGATACTGGGCCAGTATCATGGAGTGAGCCTGGGGCTTAGAAGTGGAAGAGGCTGGTTTGCATCCCAGCACAGTGACACCCTGCATAATCTTGGGCAGGTCCTGTTACTCCCTGATCTTCCGTTTCCTCGCCTATGAAACAGAGACTTTCCTGTCTCAAAACCCACTGTAGGCTCAGAGACCAGAAAACTAAGTTTGTTAGGACTGTGTATTAAAAGTGAGTAAGTAGGGGCGCCTGGGTAGCGCAGTCGTTAGGCAGCTGCCTTCGGCTCAGGGCGTGATCTCGTACCCGGGGCTGGTCCGCTGGGAGCCTGCTTCTTCCTCTCCCACTCCCCCTGCTTGTGTTCCCTCTCTCGCAGGCTGTCTCTCTGTCAAATAAATAAATAAATAAATAAATAAAAATCTTTAGAAGTGAGTAAGTAGGTCCTGAATGAGATTTGAGGATCTTCTCTGAGCAAACTTCCTGATTGACTGCATGGATGTATTGGCAATTCTCTGCCTTTCTAACCGGCTGATTCTTGAGTTCTTGGTGAGGTTCCATAGAAAGGAGGCTGCCAGATCTCTGGATTTTAATTCGCTGAGCTATTGCTGTACCTTGGCTTTCTGTAGCACCCTTCCTTGGCTGGAGGTTACGATGGATGGGCTTCTCTTCCTCAGCTCAGAAATACAGTTGACAGGGACAGGTTGCTCTAGGGCATTGTTCTGGGGTTTATTTGCAGTTTCCTGTAGATGAGAAAAAATAGTTACATTGGCAAAGCCTAATGCTAGCTACCCACACCTGGCTTGCCCTCCAAAGAACGCAAATAGAAGGCGCTGCGCACACACGCCAGCACCAAAAGGCAAGGGGAGGCACACGCTTGAGGGCCTTGGAATAAAAGTAACGACGTCTAAAATCACCGAGCCCTCACTATGCACCAGGCTTTGCGTGGATTTGCTCATTTAGCCTTTCCAAACCTACGAGGTAGGTACTATTATTAGTCATCCTATTTTATAGATAAGGAAAATGGGAAGGTCAAGTCACTGCTCAAGGTCGCACAGCTGGTGAGTGGGAGAGCCGGGATTCAAACCCTACTGCCCTCTCTCTTCACCTCTCCCCTGTATTTCTTCTCTTCTTCTACAGTGCTCTCACCCCTTAACTTTTCCAGATAGTTGCTCAGTCCATTACTGGATGTAGTTACTGAAGTGCAGCATATTAATGGCTAAGCCTGCAGGGAATTTGAGAAGACTTCTATCTCCAAAGGCCATCAAAAAGGATGGCAAGTGGTGGGAAAAGCCCTCTGGCGTGTGAATTTCAGGGCACACTGGTGGAAGGAACAGCTGGGATGAGTGAACCACTTCCAGCTCCTCCTCCAGCCCTCTGAGAGTTTGCCTTTGTCCTTTAAGCTCTTTGTCTGTCAATGAGGTTGGAAAACCCCGTGGAGAGGAAGCAGGGGGGGCAGAAGGAACAGCCTGGCTTCCCAGACGTGGGATGTGGTCTGACCAGGCAGTACTGCGGCCTCAGACAACAAAGGTAAGAATACAGTTTCCAGTGACAACTCAAACTCATCAGACAAGTTATTTCATCTCTCGGAGTCTCCATGTCCTTGTCTGAAAGCAGGCATAACTTTTATTCATTCAACAAACATTCGTGGCACTCCTATTTTGCAGACTCTGTAAAAGGGCTAAGGCTATAATGATAAAACAGACATAGTCCAATTTTTAATAAAAATACAACCTAATGGGGCAGACAGACATTAGACAAGTAAAGACACATAAATACACACACACACACACACACATCCATATACATATGTATACACAAACTGTGGCTAAGTGCTATGAGAAAGAATAACATGGA
Source organism: Ursus maritimus (assembly GCF_017311325.1). Lineage (NCBI taxonomy): Eukaryota > Metazoa > Chordata > Mammalia > Carnivora > Ursidae > Ursus > Ursus maritimus. The sequence goes on from NW_024423897.1 coordinate 23,490,883, forward strand.
CTCGCGGTAATTTAGACCAGTGGTTCCCAAATGGGGGCGATTTTGCCCTTCCAGGGAAAGTTTGACACCTTCTGGAGACATCTCTTGTTGTCAACGGGGTGTGGAGCTACTGGCATCTAGCAGGTAGACGCTTGAATGCTGTCAAGCATCCCGCAATGCATATGGCAGTCCCCTAGGAAAAGAACTATTGGCCCCAAATGTCAGTAGTGCTGAGGCTGAGACATTCAGATGGAGACAGAGATCAGCCAAATTCTCCCTGAGGAGGTCTCATTTGGGGTGAGAGCATCTACCTTGCAGGGTTGCTTGGAGCACTGGAGATAATGGATATGCAAAACCCAGAGGATGGCTTGGTACACGAGGGACCCTAAGACAGGGCACGCGTACTGGGGCTAACGCCGGGCTCTGGAGTCAGACTTCCTGGATTGGGAACCTGTCTCCCATACAACGGAGTGACCTTGAGTAAGTCCTTCAACATTTCTGACCTCCATTTCCATTTATATCCAGTGGCGCCAATACACCTAGCCCTACAGTCCTGGAATGCCGTGAAGATCGCATGAGATAATGGAGGTTAAAATGCGGGCCTATGGTTATTGTTCAACACACGTTTGTTATTCTTTTTTTTTTTTAAGATTTTATTTATTTATTTGATAGAGATAGAGACAGCCAGCGAGAGAGGGAACACAAGCAGGGGGAGTGGGAGAGGAAGAAGCAGGCTCATAGCAGAGGAGCCTGATGCGGGGCTCGATCCCACAACGCCGGGATCACGCCCTGAGCCGAAGGCAGACGCTTAACCGCTGTGCCACCCAGGCGCCCCAACACGTTTGTTATTCTTATTCAACATATCGTAGTTATAATTGTCCGTAACCCAAAGGCTACTTCTAAGATCACATTCAGGATAACAGGTGAAGTGGCAGGTGCGGGGGAGACAGCACAGGCCAGAACTTGCTCTGGGAGTCCCCTTCCTAGCGGCGCCACCTGCTCGTTGGGAGGCTCTCTTCTGGCATGTTCCGCTCCCCTTTGGGCATCCACCTGCTCATGGGCAAGCGAGCACAACTCCTACCCCCAAAGAATGATCATGAAGGTCTGTAGCACTGAGGGGATTAAGAAGCAGCTGCCCCTGGCCCAGAAGGGCATGGACTCACCCCACTCTTGTTCTTGCAGCTCACGGAGAGCCCCAGGGCCGGGCCGCCTGCCAGGGACTGCTGCAAGCGCTCCTTCACAGCCACCAGCCGCAGCTCCAGGTCGATCCGGCGCTCCTCCTTTGCCCGACACTGAGCTTCCAGGGCAGCCACGGCCTCCTCCAGATCCTTTAACTTCGCTCCTGTGTCCAGAGACATGGGTGAGAAACAGCAGAGCCTGGCCTGGAGCCTCGGGGAATTCGGCAGGACCTCAGGTTCTGGTCTGTCCCTCCCAGAGGGCTTTTCCAGCCCTTAGTCCCGATTCAGAGATGGATTTTGGGCCTAGGGTTCCAGCTCCATGCGGAGTCGTGTGGTTTTTCCCTGCCCTGTACCGATTTCCCCACCTTCTGGATACAGAACCCTGATTTTCCCCTGGGAAACCACCTTTCTCTTCCCATTCCCTCTAGTTTGGATGGAGCTGACCTCACTTTTACTTCAAGGGGTTGGCACATAACTTAGACCTGGCCCATAATCCTGTCTCCATTTTCTGGTCATAGTGGTTGGTTTAGGGATCAAAGTTGGTCCAATCAGAGTGAATCCTGAGGCTTTTGTGGGGTCCATTGAGAGGAGAAGTTTTCTCTGCTGGGGCTGCTGTGAGGATTGGGTGAGGGCTAGAGCTGTGCAGCCATTATGCCACCATGAGGGGCACGGAATGAAGCCAACATAGAGGAAGCCGGAAGCCAGAATTGTACTTCCTGGTGACATCATTTAAATCCCTGGAACTTGCTATACCTGATTGCCCAGTTTTCCAATTTAAATTTTTCTTTTCTTTTTTCTTTCCTTTTTTTTTTTTTTAAGTAAGGTCTAAGCCCAATATAGGGCTTGAACTCATGACCCTGAGGTCAAGGTTCGTATGCTCTACCAACTGAGCAAGCCAGACACCCCTACATTCTTTTCATTTCTTTTTTTTAATGCTTTTTTTTTTTTTGAAATTTCTTTCTTTCTCTTTTTTCTTTTAAAGATTTATTTATTTGAGAGAGAGAGAGAGAGACAGAGTGCAGGGGGAGGGGCAAAAGGAGAGGGAGAGAAGCAGACTCCCCACTGTGCATGAAGCTCAACGCTAGGCTGGGCTCTGGGCTCAATCTCATGGCCCTGAAATCAGGACCTAAGCCGAAATCAAGAGTCCAACACTCAACCGGCTGAGCCACCCATGTGCCCCTCTTTTCATTTCTAAGCCAGTTTGACTTTGGTTTCTCTTACTTGCAACTGAGTTATAATAGAGGGTTTTACATTGACCACGGGTTGCTACTGGGATTTTGCTGCTTTTCAATCTAAACTAACAAACCTGTATTAGTATCTTACCAGGTTTAAAAGTTAGTTTCATTCATTCATTCATTCATTCATTCATTCATTCATCTATTCAATAAATACTTATTGTGTGCTTAGTGCTTTCTTTGTACCAGGTACTGTTCTAGGTCCTTGGAATAGATCAGTGAACAAAACAGGCCAAGATCCTTGCCCTTATGGAGCCCATATGTGTGTGTGTGTGTGTGTGTGTGTGTGTGTGTATATGAGAGAGAGAAAAAACAATAAAAATGATAAACATAATAAATAATCAAATGTTACAAAGTGATGTGCTATAGAAAAAAACTGAGCAGGATAAGGAGGATAGTCAGTCTGTTCCAAACTTTGTTTTGACTCTTAGAAAGTTCTGTGTATTGAGACCAAACTGCCTTCTTAAGCTTCCCTCCCTCAGATTCTGGTTCTTGGCTACACAGAAGAAGCCTTAGCCTTTAAGCTAGAAGTTCTCTGTTAGATTCATGGATTCCTAGGCAATCTGTGGGTGAACTCTGGGGGCCTATGAGCTCTTGGCTGCTGAAACTGTCTGCAACACTGTGAATTGTGGGCTTTTTTTTTCCCCCTTGGGAAAAGGGTCCATAGGTTCCCTCAGATTCTCACAGGGTTGTGTGACCTTGGATGTATTTTATAAAGGACAAAGCTTCTGTTTCCTCAAGCATGCGTGCAAACCTCAGGCTGAAAGTATGCCCAACTACAGCTATAGAGAGAATTCAAAGGAAATAGTAGAAAGTGGGGTGCAGAGGAGCCCAGAGCAGGCTGGGCCTGCAGGAGTCATGGCCCTGGAGTTCAGAAGAGGGTCCTGGGACTGTCTCTGTCCGTCGTTCCTAGCACAAGGACCAGTGTCTTACACGGTTGGGTGCTCAGCACTTCTGTGAATGAGTGACTTAATGGGAGGTTCAAAATCTTCTCTCTTATTTCCTTGATTCTAAGGCACACTCTGTTTTCCACATTTTAACATCTCTAAAATCAGATTGAATTTTACTACATTAAGCGTGCACATTTTGTGATGCTTTTTCATCCCTTACCCAAAAGCAGTTGCTTGATTGACGGCACTTTCATTAGTCAGGAAGCATGATGACCATGATGTTGAGGAAGAGGAGAAGGAGGAGGAAGAAGGGGAGGAGGGGGAGAAGCACACAGGGCTTGGATAACCAGGTGACCTCTGCCGTGGGAGGTGTCAGGGCTGAGCCCGCCCCCTGCTTGGGTGCCTAGGACATGCCCACGTAGGTACCTGGGTTGTTCCGAAGGGCTTCCTTCAGCTCCCTCTTCTCCTGCCTCAGCGCCATCAGCTCCGTCCGGATTGTCTCCTTCTCCTTTTCCAGCTTCTCCTTTTCTACCAGGTACCTCCGGGCATCCTCCTCAGCTCGGTTCTTGCCGTACTTATACTGATTGGCACCTGCAGAGGTATAAGGCAGGCAAAGGCCCCCATTTCTGATCTCTGGTAAGGGTACTTGGGTGGCCTTAGCATCTTTCTCAGCCTCAACTTCTCCGTCTGTAAAATGGGAATACTTAGATCTCTATCCTTAGTGTGTGAATCGTCCAAGGAAACAGGAGCAAAAGGGAGGCAGCAGAGCATCGGGACTAGGAATAAGGGCTTTGGAACGAGGGAGACCAAGGTTTGTGTTCTCTTTTGCCCATTACTAGTTGTGTGACATCAGGCAACAATGAATAATGGTGTTTCTGTGCCTTCCCCCAGGCCTTGGTTTCCTCTTGGTTTCCTAAATTTGTATGTGGACAAATTTACCTCTTAGCATTGTGATAAGTTTTGTTTTTGTTTTTTTAAAGATTTTATCCATTTATTTGAGAGAGAGAGAGCACAGAGGGAGAATGAGAGGGAGAAGCAGATTCCCCACTGAGCAAGGAGCTGACGTGGGGCTGGATCCCAGGACCCTGAGATCTGAACCAAAGGCAGACGCATAACCAACTGAGTCACCCAGGCATCCCAGCATTGTGGTAAGTTTTAAATGAAATAATTCGTGAAAAATACTTGGTAGTATCTGGTGGAAGTACTTAGTAAATGTCAGATAATGATATGAAACAAATTTTGTGATGTATAACACACTTTTGTTTTAAAAGGGCATTTTACAGTCAACTCTCAGGTATATAGAAGACAAGGAGACAGGGACATACAACTCAGAGGTGCAGAGAATCAAGACCTTGGGCTAAACTTAGGCATTGCCCGTTTTATTCCTGGAAAGATATTCCTGGAAAGTGGGGGGAGAGAAGGGCCCAGGAGTCTGTTGCAGGCTCTACATTACGGTGGACAATTACAAATAATTACGGTAAACATTCACCAAGCATTTACTATATGCTAGGCCATTTACATTCATTTCCACTTAATCTTCATAAAAACTTACTATTATTAGCTCTATTTTGTTGTTGGGGAAACTGAGGCACAGAGAGGTTGGGTCTCACTGCTAATGATGGCAAAACCCGGTTTGAGTGCATATGTGTCTAACTCTGGGCTCTGTGCCATGCATTACTGCTCTAGTTGGGACAATGCCATAGTCCAGTATTTTAGGGAAATTTTTATTTATTTATTTATTTGTTTCAGACAGTTACTCATAGCCCTTTTCAGTTGGTGGGGCATGGAGTTTGGAATGATTCCCTTGGTTTACTGATAATTGGGGTCTTGTCTCTCTAGCTCTTGTAGGGACTGCAGTAGCAAGGGGTGTGCAATGCAAAAATCAATTCCTGTCCCAACTACCCTGTAGTTGAAGCCTAATCATAAATAAAGCATGGAGGGCAGAGAGGGGGACCCATACTTCCCTCAACTTCCCAGATACACAGTGGCATCCCAGGGGAGTTTTCTCCCAGACTGTTGGATTTTACAGACTGGTAAACTAAAAATAAATGGGTAGACCAGCAAAGTGTTGTCAGGGTTCTGTTGTATCAGAGAAGGACCTTAAAACCCCCAACCACCATCTGTCATTCCCAATATTTTACCTCTTTTGTATATCACTCAGTATAACATTTGATTTGAAGAAAGAATCCATCTTGTTATCTTTGTTATTGTTGCTTGAATGTTTTATGATGTCTTTATCTTACATGCTTATTTCAGTTTACTTTTCCATTTAATTTAATTTAATTTAATTTTTTTTAATTTTTATTTTTGGAGAGAGAGGATGAACATGAGCATAAGGGAGAGGGTGGGCGGAGGGAGAAAGAATCATAAGCAGACTCCATGCTCAGCACGGAGCCCGATGTGCGGCTCGATCTCAGACCCTGAGATCACAACCTGAGCCAAAATCAAGAGTCAGATGCTTAACCGACTGAGTGACCCAGGCACCCCTACTTTTCCACTTGAAAACGGACATTCCATAAAGGCCTGTGTTTCCAGTGGTGCCGATGAGAGCAGAGTGTAAGGAATGTGACCCAACCACTCTCTGACTGTGCAGGGGGAAAACTCAGGCCCAGAGAGGGGAAGGGACTTTTCCAAAGTTAGTAATTTAATGATCGAGTGGGGAATGGAATACAGATCTCCTGACCCCCAGAAGAGATTATCTACATTAATGAAGTGGCGATCTAATAAAGAGAAGTATTTTTTAAAATACATCTTCAAAAAGCAAGGAATAGAACTTGACTTTGTTCATGGGGCAGGGGGAAGAACTGTGGAGCAGTAACTAAAATGCTCTTGGAATATGCTGTCCTACAGGAAGCTGGTGGCATGGATCACGCAGCAGCAGAGATCAGTGCTGGAAATCAAACAGAATGGACCAGAGTCTGGCTTGCTTAGCCTTTATTGTGCAGTGTGGCAATCAGGCAAAATTCACTGAGCTCCTATGGGGTGCTAGGGAGAGTGCAGGCTGGGACACGGAGGTGAGCCCTGCCTTTCATGGCAGCTGCCTCGAGGGTATTTGGAGGGGTTCATTTCTCCACTTACTCCCCCAGATCAGAATTCATAAATATTTTTAGCCTTTGGAACAGGCAGAACTTGAGGATGAATTTTATATGTGTATATATGTGAATCCATATATATGCAACATTGCAGCCTAAAAACACGTTTGGCCTTCGTGTTAAAATTTTCGAAAATCAGTTGCTAATATTAAGAAGTCAGTAGATTTCCTATAAAGGCTAGATTCCCGGTCCCGAATAATCTGCAAACCAGGGCTGCCCCGCTGCATGGGAGCCGCTGGCCGGAGCCGAGGCGTAGCCACCCGTGCAGGTGGAGCCCGAGCACTCCAGTTTCCTAGGGGCTTCCCGACCCCATCCCCTGTCGTCCCCGCTCGGAGGCCACAGGCTAGCTGTCCTTTATCACTAGGCTGGCGCTGTCATTTTTCTTATGGTAGGGTATTCTCTCACATCTCGCTTCACTCATTAATTTACTTGCCTGCTGCCTGCAGGAATCTGATTTGAGATCCCCGACCCCGTGGATTGTTTCTATCCCTTCCTCGTTCCCACCCAGAACTCACTGGAGGCGTGGCGCTTGACTTTGACCTGCGGATCCACTCGATGGGACTTCTCACTGCAGGAGGAGGCGTGGCGTTTCACCTGGGCCCCCACGGGACGCTTGGGCTCCTCGTCCTGTGGGAGATGGAGAAAGGAGGTGAAGTACAGGTAGGTTCAGAGCCCTCCAGGCAGGGATATATTCCAGTCCAAGTGTGGTGGGTGAGCATTGCAGGACCTCTAAGATCGTGGCCTTACATTTTTAGACTGGGGCTGCACTCAACAGTTTATGGACTACTTCCACCAGCATGTGTCATTTCCTCCTCATACCTTCCTGTTGGGGGCTGCAGAAGGTGCCCCTAACCTGGAATATCTGCTGAGAGGGGAATCTGGAAGTCTTAGCGGGCTCTGGGTGACCACAGCTGATTTATCATAGATATTTCTGTCTTCACGTCATTTGGAAGTATCCTTCAAACTTTCTGAAATTGCTAAATGTAGAGTTCCCAGTTAAGATAAAAAGTTGTGGACGACATCAGCCAATGGTGGAAGTTACATAACTTAATAAACCAGCTCTACATTTTTTAAAATATTTTATTTATTTATTTGAGAGAGAGAGAGAGGGAGGAGAGAACGTGTGAGTAGGGGGAGGGGCAGAGGGAAAGGAAGAAGCAGACTGCCCGCTGAGCAAGGAGTCAGACCCGGGGCTTGACCTGAGATCATGACCTGAGCTGAAGACAGACACTTAACTCACTGAGCCACCCAGGCGTTGCTAAATTGGCTATACATTTGTGCATGAAGAGTATTAAGAGCACTCAGAATCCAGTCAGAGCTCAGGGAACCAAGAATGGGATATGATAATAATATAATATAATAATGATATTGATAACAATCGTACTAGTTACTCCGTGTGAGACCTTCCAATGTCTATGTGCTGCTAAGCTCTTTCCATACAGTATTTCACTTAGTTCTTGCAAGGACCAATCAGGTAGGTGTTAGAGTATTCATTTGAAGCCAGGAAGTGAGAACTAGAGAAATGAAGCCCAAGGTAACCCAGATTCAACCCTGAATCCAAAGTTCATGCCATTAGGTACTAAGCTGCCTGGTTACTACTCTCTGCAACTGAGAAAGATCTCAAGCTGCATCCATTGGTTCATCTGAATCTGAAAAAGAACATATAAGCAGAAGAAGGATGGCTGGAGAAGTTTCTAGAATAGGGAGTCTTAGAGGTGATAGTTTGGTGTCATCCGGCACTGTCCAAGGCAGGGGTCCTGGCGTGCAGACATGTGTGCTTTCCATGGCAGCTTGATCCTTTTTCTCTCCTCCAGCTGTGAGGCCTGACCCACCCACCAGTGTCTGATCAGAATGTGGCTGTCTGGCTCTCCCGTGGGAGGAAAAGACATAGGACACGCTGCCAGAAGCAGTCTGTTCATGTGATGGCTACCGAGGCCTCACTGGCATCTCCTCGATTTAGTGAGAGAGACAGGGAGACTCTGTCCTGGGAGCTGAAGCCCAGACTGTGACGCCACCAGGTGATGGTCTATGGGAGTGGCCACCCAGTTAGTGCCCCCCCGCCCCCTGCCCCCGAGGCACCACTGAGTCAGCAGCATCAGTTCCCAGAGCAGTGACCCAGTGGAGAGCCCAGCACTTGCTCAGACCAGCATAGTGCTTTGCAGTCTACAGAGTCCTTTCCTCTTCCTGATCTGGGGAGCTTTTCGCTGTACCCCCCTGCCTTCTCTGCCAGGGATTCCTTACCTGGAGCCATGATCTATGATAACGAGGGTCCTCCCTCCCCTTCCAGCTGCTGGTTAAATGAAAATTATCCCTGAAGCACAGGAAAAAAAGGAGTAGTACCAGAGAGAGGGACGAAGAGCTAATCAGTGGCCTTTGCCATGTTCCCAGCCCTCCCAAGGGAGCGCACCTGTATCTTTTCATAAGGAACATCGTCGTACACACGGGGCTCAGGCCATTGATCCTGGCAGGATCTTGCGTATCTAGAAAATACAATGAAGATGGCAATGATGACGACATGTTGCGGCTTACAGAGCTTTCCTGTCTACTCTCATTTGATTCCGTGATGGGTGTTGGGAGGTTAGTAACAGCAACCATGCCAGGCAGTGCTGGGCCATGGCTGTGTTAAGGGCCTCAGAGGCAGGGACCCACACGATTCTTACAGCAACCCGAGAGGTGAGGAATTCATCTCCTCCATTCTGTAAGTGAGAACACAGAGGATCCGAGATGGCAAGCAAACACCCCAAGCTGTTGGTCGTGAGAGCCGTGACTTGAAGCCGGCTCTTCCAATGCCTGTAGCAGCCCTGCTGGCCGAGGGTGGGAGGCGCTGGGGTTCCGGGGCCTGAGAGCCGAGCCCCCGTCACTCACGGAAGGGCTTCTGCTCTTTTGCTCATTGCATCCACAGCTTCCCCCAACCCTGGGCTACCTCCGTTAGCCAGCTCTCTCCTGCCTGCTGCACCCACTCGGACTTCCCAAGGAAGCAGAGCCCTCCTCAGCTCTTCTTCCCTTCCCGCCCAGCGCCCATGGCCAGACTCAGAGCTCTGAGAGGCTGCGGGGGGCTGCGGGGGGCCGGCCTCACAGGAAGGAGTTGCGCCCTGCACTGACGATGCTGGTTAAGGTCTCCACGTCCACGTAGTCGTAGTGCAGCGCCTCGGGAGTGACTTTGGAGCCCGTCTCCACCAGCAGCAGCCCAAGCCAGCGGCCCATGTCCTCTGAGCAGTTGGCCTGAGGGAGAGGAGGCACAGGTGATGAGTTCACTTTGGTACTGTTAGGGCCTTAGGCCACCTGCTCACTCTAGCCAAACCCGTATTTGTACAGTACCGGCTGTGTACCCAGTACTCAGGGGTCCAAGAGGAACAGGGCTGCAACACCCATCCAGAAATCCAAGTGGCTTCTACCCTTTCTTGATTCAGGTTTTGGCTGTAATGCCTCCTCCTCAGAGAAGCCCTCCCTGACCAGCTCTCTAAGACACACACCTTCACTCACTATCCTCAGAGCCCTCATGACCATTGAGATGTGAAAACAGCATCTGGGTGTTCCCTGAAAAAATTTTTTTTTAATTTACTTTTTTTCTTAGAGGAGACTATTTCTCACATAACCCAATTGATATTTTCCCCCTATAACTGCCAATTATTTGTAGTACTAGTATACAGGAAATCTGCCAAGAAGTTGCTGGTTAACTGAACCATTTATGGTTAAACGAACCATTTATAACCATTTATAACCATAGTTCTAGGTAGTTCTCATTTAAACAGCATTCTTACAAAATCAATGGAACACACAAATGCTAGACTTGAATAAAGGAAGCATGCTTCTTGCTGGAAAGCTCTGTGTTTAATTTAGGAGAAATAAGGGACCTATCTCAACCTATCAAAAATAAAAGTGAGTGACAGAGGCAATATTTCTTGAAATTTAAGAACTGGCTGAGACAGTGGGTACTGGGCAAAGCAAACAAGATCAAGAGGCTGGGTTTTTGTTCTAGGATCAGACCAAGAGGCCGCTGACCCCCTTGCAGCCTTGAACCAAGCACCCGGCTGCCCTGGTCTCAGTTTCCCTGTTTGTAATGTGAGGGGGTAGTTCTTTAATTTTCTTTCCAGTGTTTACATTTTAAATCCTAAACAGCCAAACGAGGGACATGTAGAGGAGAGGCTCCACACGCATCGTGCAGGACCTCAGAGAGGAGGGCAAGTGCCACTGGGTAGGAACGACCGTGAATGGGGGGAATGAAATCACATTTTCATTCAGCCATTTGTTCAACAAATAGTGATTGAGCCCTTAGTATGGGCTGGGCATCATGCTGGGTTCTGGAAAAACCAAAAGTATGCAGAACAGGCATGGTTACTGCCTTCACGGAGCTTAAAGCTTTCAACTCAGTCTGGAGAACACCTTTCTAGAAATGAAGCTGCTTGGTGGGAGGCGCAGGCTGCTTGAAGGGCAGCGGTGTATCTGAGGGGGCCGGCCACTTGGGGGGAAGGTTTTAGAGGGGAGTCCAGAATCAGACCCAGGTTAGATAAGACCAGATGGCTTTCAGGCTTGGGATTTTAAGACAGGGGAGAATAAATAAACTTTGGTTCTAGAGTTGCCAGATTTAACAAATAAAAATGCAGAATGCTTTGTTAAATTCCACTTTCAGATAAACAACAAACACTTTTTCAGTGTAGGTATATCCCAAATATTGCATGGGATATACTTGCATTAAAACCATTGTTGTTTATCTGAAGTTCTAATTTAAGTGGCTGCCCTGTATTTTAACTGGCAGTTGTTCTTGGTCCCTTGGCAGCAGGTGGGCTTACTTTCCCTTCTTCCTCGGTCCCTGTAATGTCAGTTAGCAAGGCCCCCAAGACAAAAGCCCACACCCAGGCCGAAGCTCCTCTCAGCCGCCCCCACCAAGAACCACCTGGATTCTCCGCTCTCACCTCCAAGATGGCAACCTCCTGCAGGTTGCGAAGAATCCTGAAGGCAAATGGATGTCTGGGCCCGAAGCCCGGGGCCACCTCACAGCCTCGGAGAGCAATGGCATTCACATGGGTCCGCAGGTCTGTGTGATCCTTGTGGAAGTACAGAGTGCTGCATTTCAGGCGGCACCAGCGTTCCTTCCAGCCCTGATTCACCAACACATTCAGGTAGCCTGGGCGGGGGACACGAGCAGGGTGACCTCCTGACAGCCCAGCCCTGGGGAAGCCCAAGGTGGGGGCTGTGAGTCTGCATGGGTCTACACCCTGGGGACAAGTGCCTGAACAACCCTCGTTCTCTAGCTGGGAAGAGCCCACTCTTTCTGGGACTGTGGCCTCTGGTACCCTCTTCTCCCTGAGTTTCATTTCCTTATCTGAAATGGGGACTGATAACCACATTCGTATACTGCTCCACAGCCTTTGTACCATACCCAGCTTGGTGAAAAGGGCAGGGGATACTGTAGAGGTGAGTAAAAGACACAACTACTATCCCTTTTGCCTTTCCTCCGCCTGAAATAGCGGCACTATTAGTGAAAATAATGGGGGATGCTGACACCTGGTGGCAGCATGTGGGAACAAAAGTGTCTAGCCAAGAGAAAGAATTCTACAATGAGCAAGGCACAGGCTGATGACCAATGGGTTTAGAATTCACTCTCAACACTTTAGATTTACATAATTTTTCCCCATAACATGGACTGATTCACTGGTTACAAAAGAATTCTTTACAGCCATGTGATTCTATAATATTTTTTTCAGGTTTAATGGAACATAACTGTATATCCAAAATACAGAATTTTCTGTTGGAGTCCAGTACACGGAACACTGCATTAATGAGAACAGAATAATATGTCTTCCCTTCCAAACTATGCTCAACCCACATTGAAGGCATTTATAACCATGTTTCACTCACATTGAATGCATTTGTAAGTACTCAAATATTTTTATTCACGAAATTTCCTTAGGAGACTGGGTTGTAACTTACACACCTGGCATGTTATGTGCTGGGAGGGAATCAGATACTCTCCTCCCGTCAGAGTGGAGGAGACTGAGATGGGCAGTGATTGGAGCTGAGGTCACAGGGAACACAGAGATGGGGGAGTCAGGTGGCTTTTCCTTTTGCTGAGTGTTTGGGCCTCACCGGAGGGAAGTGATGGAAAGGCATGGATTGTTGATGGAGTGGGGGTTAGGTGGGATTCTCTCTGCCCTGGGAGCAAGGTGGAAGAGGCCTAGAGGGTTTTCTGGGTCACCCCAGGGGCCCACAGCAGCACTGTCTGACTCTCCTCCCGGTGCCCAGGACCCACCACAGCACGGAACCTCCTCGTCGGGGCAGGATGTCTGGGGGTCGTCAGCCAGTGGCTTCTTCTTGGAGAAGCTGATGATGCGGGTGATCTTGCGGCCCGCAGCCCTGCTCATTGAACCCTTCAGCTCTGCCAGACTGCTCTTCTTCCCTTTGCCTGTTGCCATGGTGATGGGTTAGGGGAAGGGAGGGAGCCCCAAGTCCCAGATTCACCCACCCCAGCCTTCCCAACGGCCCTTTCAGCCCGCACATGCAGCCTGGCTGCAGCTGCAGGTGTGGACAGGCCAGGTGACCGTCCCCAGATCTCCAGAGTGGTCGGAACCTGCTTTGCACCGTGTCCCGGTGCAAGGCCCCTCCCAGCTCTGGCATTCTCCGGCCTGAGCCCCCAGAGGCTCCTACCGTGGTCGCAGGCCTCCCGGCGGCCTAGAGTAGAACAGTTGTCACCCATGCCCAGGCTGTCCGAGTCTGAGGTCTGCTTCTCTTGGGACAGTCTCTGGGGAGGGACACAGACAGCCCCATGTCAGAGGGCACACTCGGAAGCCCCCCTTTGTTGTTTCAATCCCTCCAGCCTCTGCACACAACGATTGCCTAACAAATATTTGTCAGCCCCTCTCCTGAGTCTGGCACTATTCCAGGTAGGTCTGGGGAAGACACACTGGCTGAGGACTGTTGTGCCTTCAAATCTCTCACTGTGTCTGGGGAGCCAGGCACCTAGTTGTAATGCACTGTAATAAACTCCTAGGATTTCCCATATTCGGTAGGAGACAGGGTCTGGGAAGGTATTTAAATGGGATACTAATATAATGCAACTGGTTTAGGAAGTGACCTCCGGTGGCATCGTGGGGACAGACTGTCAGCCACATAAGAGAGTGTCATCCTGGGCGAGGTGAAATGTGGTAAAGGGAGGAGCTAAGATGACAAGATGTAGAAAAAGGGATGATGAGAGTTGGCGTGTTCAAAATAGTTACGGCAGCACTTGTGAGCGGTGACAACAGAGGGGTTGTCATGGTCCTGACTCGGTAGGAGGGCGGTGAAGACAAGTGCATGCGCCATGGCAGCAACTCCATCACAGCCAACACGGCTTTACTCCTATGCCAACTCTGGCCCCACGCCGGTCTGCCCAGCCATTCATTCGCTCACTCAGACAAGGTCTATTAAGTGCCTACTACGTGCTAGGGAGGTGGCGAGGCAGAGTCAGATGGACCTCGGAAAAAATTCCGTCCTTGGTACCACCTGTTAGTCACGGCAATGCGGGAAAATCCTTTCCTCTCCCCAAGGCTCAGTCTTCTCGCCTGCATCACACCCTTTCCAGGGAGCCAGCAGACGGTATCAGCTCTCACGCTTGCGTGGTGTGCTGCCACCTCGCTTTGCAAAGCTAAACGGTGCCAGTCAGACTGGGGACAGGATTCAAGTGGCACCAACCCACTTAAAACATAGAAGAACAGAGCTCTGAGGCCTCTCCACCTTTCCTGCCAACGACTTCCCAGACCAGGCTCAGGCATGCTTTGCTATAAGCACAGAACTTGGGGGCCTGGAGAGATAGGAGAGGCCTTGGGCTCCCCCAATTTCCAAAGGCTGGAAACATGGCAACTGTCAGAATTGGGATCGATCTGTTAAAAGTATAAAGGCTCTCCCCTGTAAATTGTGAAACACCGTATGGTTCTATTTGACCTGCAGTGGTAGACGGATGGTAAATTTTTCATCAAGCTAGAACGCAAATACAAAACACACTCTGAGCACTTTGGAATGGACTTAACGATGGTGACACTTCGCATGCAGGATTCTGTGGAGAGACACAGCCACCAATACCACTCACTTCAAAAATGCCACCCTCAACCTTTGAGCTGCCCTCCCCCGGACCCTCAGCCGCAGGAACACTCCTCTGCACAGGCTAGCTTCCCCTTCTTCCACACACACCTGGGCCTGCACCACGCATGACCTGCAGGTGCGGGCATGTGTACACACGTACACACTGTCCACGTTGCGTTCCTTCAGTCCCTACGAATGGCAAGGGCCAGCCTCGGCCTGGCATGAGAGCCCCCTACCGGCCCTCTCCCCGTGACTGTCTGCTGACCCCACATCTTTGCTTCTGCTGCTGCCTTGCAGCCCCTGACCCTCGGCCCACCTCCGCCCCCTGCAGTCTCATCCATTCTTCAAAGCTTAACACAGATGCCATCAAACCACCCCCTCTCCCTTCACCCCTCCAGCCAGCATGAACCCCCGTCCCCTTCACTGCAGCTGGAAAGGTCCTGGAAAGGACCACTCTAATAGGCCAACGGGCCTCCTTCTGTCTGAGTCCAGCCACACTGGCCACCTTCATTTCCAGGCTTCCTCCTGCTCCGGGCCTGCTCCCTCTGCTTGGAATGCCCTTTGCCTCCCCTTCCTTACTAGCTGTTCACCCTCATCATAAATGTGCCCTCTCGGAGAAACTTCCCTGATGCCTGAGACAAGAGCAGGCCCCTGGCAGACGCTCCCAGGGTACCTGGTACTTTTCCCTCCCAGTGCTCCCGTGCTCCTGCGGGGGAGCGCAGGGTGCGTGTGTGTTTCTGTTAGCATTGCGCCTGTGTGCCCAGCACATCGCCTGGTACACGGGGCTCTCGAACGACTCGACAAGCAGAGCTCAGTTCGCCCCCCTTGATAGATGGGGTGGCGAAGTCATCGAGATCCAGGCGTCTGGGTATACATACTCGCTCTGCTTCTTCGTAACTAGGGGACTTGGGCTAAGCCTCTCTCTGTCCCAGCTTCCTCATCTGAAAATGGAATTCATCAAAAAGTTGTCATAGAAATGAAAGTAGGTAATACATGTAAAGCCTACGGGACAATGCCAGCCACACAGTCATATTCTAGAAACACTAACCTTTATTATATCACGCAAGACTCGTGTGTGTAGGTTTGGGGCTTGATTACCCACCGGCACCCAGCAAAGCGAAGGCAACTATCGCCTTTTCCCGGCTGCCTGAGCAAGTGACCACTTCACTCGCATCCCAGTGGGGCACACTCCTCTGACAGCTTCCGATTCGCTTTTCATGGCTCCATTCACCTGTGGCCTCCCCCTATTCTGCCGGGGTTAGTTACTCCCTCCTCTGGCTCACAGAGTGCCTTGGACGTGGGTGTTTATTCGTTCACGCATGCATTCATTCAGTAGATGTGGACTGAGTGCTGACCGTGGGCCAGCTCCACGCTGGGCACACATGGTGTGTATGGTACCGCTACAGGGGTCTGGCTTCACCACTGGCCCGTGGATCCCCCCGGGGCAGAGCCTGTGTTCAGTCCCCGCTGCCTGGCACAGAGCAGACCTCGCGGAGACAGACGTACCTTGTCTAGGTCCAGCTTGCACAAGAGGACTGGGGATCTGGGCACGTCTGCCCCCTCTGTCGTCCCCGCAGGCCTGCTCACCTCTCGGATGACCTGTGGAGAGGATACACGGCTGTGAGCACCTGAGCAGGGATACTGTGGAGGCAGAAGGAAGAACGGGGTCTGTGCACTCAGGGCCATCAAGCAGCGGGGTTGAGATCCCTGGGCAGAGGGGATGGGTTGATGTGGCCTCCTGCACATTGGGGTTCAAACAGGCTTTCTGCTGTGTCTACCCCTTGAATTGAAAAGAGAAGGGGCTGGGGAACAAGAGGCATGGCTTCTAGACCTGGCTCTGTTGCTAATCAGTTGTGTGGCCCTTGTGAAAGCCACTTGCCTCCTCTGGGCCTTGGCTCCCCTGTCTGTCACATGGGGATAATACTGTCCTCTGCTTACGTCCTTGGGTTGCTTTAAGACCAGTGAGATAGTGGGTGCGAAGGGCCACATGACTCAGGATGCCCCACACAAGCACGAGGGACTGGCTCCTGTGACTGTGCGGAAACTTTGCAACAGCCTGCAGGCAGCCGGGCTGTCCCCTCCGTTTCAAAGACGTGGACATGGAGATTACAGGGCACTCACTCACACAGCAGTAACATCCAGACCATGAAATAATAGCGGCCATCACCTGTTGCTCACCCATCGGAGGTTTTACGTGGATTATCCCGTTGTGTATTATCCCGTTGTGTCCCCACAGCAGCCTCGAGGGTCAGAGACAACTGTGATCCCCAAGTCACAGAATAGGATGATGGGGCTCCGAGAAGCGAAGCCGTGGTTGCCTGCCCTGAACCTCTGGGCTGATGACCTCCCCGTACCAGGACGTCAAGACAGTCTCCAGTCCAGGCTTGACTCCAGTCTCAGTCTCCAGTCTAGGGCTCCTTCTTCTGACCCACCCGCCCCTGAGGGCAGAGGCTCCCCCAGCAGGCAGGTTCTCTCCCTTCCTTCCCCTCCTGAGACAAAGATAATGAGCAGCACTAAACCTCCCAGGGGGAGAGCTGGTTATCACAGGAAGGAAAGGAGGGTGAGGCGGGAGGGAGATGTCTTGTTTCTTTGTTCCAGCAGAAGATCAGAGGAGGAGGGAGAAAGGTGTTGAGGGGAAGCGGACAGGGTGCGAGGACACAACCGGCGGTTGGCCCGCGGTAAGGGACTGGGGGTGGGGTTTCCACCACCATCACACAGTGATCACTTACAGTTACTGGGCACTTCCTGTCCGGCGGGCACTATGTTAAATGCTCTCTAGAATCTTGACATGAACCATTTTACAGAAGCGGAAACTGAGGCAGAGATCGGCAAAGTCACTTGCAGAAGATCACATAGCCAGTAAGTGCCACTTAGGCCTGGGACCTGAGCTCAGATCTGTGTGCCACCAAAGTCCTCCCTTGTCATCACTGTGCCACCCTGCCTATGGCCCTCAGAGTAGATTTCCTTGGTAGCTTCTAATCTTGGCCCCAATGACTTGGTTGGGTGACCTTTGGCAAGTCACAGAAGATTCCTGGGCCTCAGTTTCCTCATCTGTAAAATGGGAATGATAAGAGTCGCATTGCAAAAAGCAAAGGAGGTCAAGTATGTAATGATCTTAGCACAACGCATGGCCCAGAATACGTGCTCAGTACACAGTAGCTAACTGTTCTGCAATCGGAGGCAAGAGGTGGAAGCTGGAACACAGGTGGGGGTTACGAGGATACACATTTCACCTAAGACAGGAAGGATTTTTCCTTTTTTTATTTTTTAAAAAGGATTAGCTTATCTAATGATAAAATGTGTTTCCTTCAAAGCTCAACTCCCCATTCCAGGAGGCGTACATATGCAGGCTGGACCCGCCCACAGTAAGGAGGTTAGAAAGAGGATTCAGATCACGAGAAGGAAGGCAGTACTCCAGCCTGAGGTCTGTCTCCCGGAGATGTCTGAAGCCCACTCCCCATGTCAGCCCTCGCCGTCCAGGCACTGGGCTCTGATCGACACCCGTCCCCAGAGCAAGGCCTCTTCTTCCAGGGACTGGAGCCCACCTGGCTGAAAGCTGGGCCTGGGGGAGGGGGAAGGAAGGGCAGGGGGGTGGGCCAGAAGGTACAGGTGCCACGTACCTTCAGCCACTCCTCGGCTTGCTCCCGGCTCTGTAGCGCCAGCACCAAGACCTCGGTGGCCCCCTGGGAGAAGCGCAGCTCGTGCCTTCTGTGCCGGCTGTCCTTGGGCACATAGGTGACGCTGCAGACATCCAGCGCCAGCCTCAGATGCGGCTGCCGGTCCTTGGAGCTTTTGTAACACTGGACAGGAAGAGAAGGGGTCACCCTTCTGGGGGGCAGAGGAGGGAGATGCCCTCGCACAAAGGGGGAGCTCGACCTCTCCCCCTGCACCCAGCCCAGCTGTGGGCACGGCATAAAGACAGGGGCTGTGGCTATTCAACCCAGAGAAGAGAAGCCTGGAAGGGGGGCATCTCTGGACAACCTTCAGATCTCAAGGGCTACCGAGGGGCCCTGGGGGCACGGTCATCTATTAGGAAGAGGCAGATTTTAGCACAATACTAGGAAGACCATTCTAGTCTAAAGAACCAGAGAAGAAATAGGCTGGCTTGGAAGGAAGCCAGCTCCCTGCTCTTAACGCGCTTCCTAGCACGAATGTGGGAGAGAGAATTCTAGCAGAGATGGAGGGCCGGGCTTGGGAAGTTAATAGTTTTTCAATAATGATTCTCACTTCCCAATTCTTACTATGAAGTCAGCATTACCTTGGTACAGAACCTGACAATGACATTACAAAAAAGGAAAATGATAGGCTAATCTCAACATGGTTGCAAAAGCCCTAAAAAAACCCCCCAAAAAACCAAAAAAACACTAGCAAACAGAATCCAGACACATATAAGAGCATACTGTATCAAGACCAACTAGGGTTTATTCTAGGATTGCAAGAGTGCATTAGCCTTCAAAAACCAACCCTGTAATTCACCATATTAATAGAAAATAAGGAGAAAAGCCGCATATCTCAATAGAAACAGAAAAGGCATTTGGTAAAATTCTCCATGCACTTATAATATAAAATAAAATATATTTAAAATATAAAATCTCTAGCAAACTAGAGATATAGAGGGAAGCTTCCTTCATGTGATAACAAGGAGCTTCTACAAACCACCCATAGCAAACATCAGCCTTAAGAGTGAATTATTGCAACTTTCCCTTCGAGCTCTGGACTGAGACAAGGATGCCGGCTCTCACCACTTCTATTTACATTGTGCTGGAGATCCTAACCGATGCAATATGTCAAGAAAAAAATGGCATAAGGAATGGGAAGAAGTAAGTCATGACCTTTGGACTGCCTCTGGCCTGGGTGAGTTTTTCACTGCTCCAGGATGAGAAAAAGTCATGTTTCAAATGGCTATATGTTGGGCAAGCTTGTCAACAGATTTTGGGGGTAAGGAGCTATTAAATGTTTCTGAAATGATGTCTGTATTCCTACTCTGGAATTAAAGGTACATTTTCTTTTATGAAATGATGGTGATGAGAAATGGCAAATTAAAAAAAAACAACAAGAAAGCAAGTTCCATAGTAAGTGCTGCATGGGCTCCATTTTAGAAAAGGCAGATGTATGGAAATGAGAGTGGAAACATGGATATTAAAACTTAATGGTGAGCTCTTTGTCAATGGGATTTTAGGTGGCTTTAAAAATCATTTTCATTATGGTTTTCTCTAGTTTTATATATAAACACATTTAGTTGCATCATGAAAACAATAACCATTGTTTTAAACTGATAAAAAATTCATTCCTGGGGGCACCTGGGTGGCACAGCGGTTAAGCGTCTGACTTCGGCTCAGGGCGTGATCCCGGCTTTATGGAATCGAGCCCCACATCAGGCTCCTCCGCTATGAGCCTGCTTCTTCCTCTCCCACTCCCCCTGCTTGTGTTCCCTCTCTCGCTGGCTGTCTCTATCTCTGTCGAATAAATAAATAAAATCTTTAAAAAAAAAATTCATTCCTGGTGAAGCAAAAACTTGGTAAAGTCTATATCAGGTCTTGGAGTGTGCGTGTGTGTGTGTGTGTGTGTGTGTGTGTGTGTCCATTCTGCTCTAGTGGGAAAGGCCTGATCTCAGAAGCACTGAGCCTCTTCGCACAAAGCAAGAGGAACAGAGGAAGATATCCCTGCGCGCGCGCGCACACACACACACACACACACACACACACACACACACACACACGTGTAAGTCCACGTGAGGCCTAGAAGCACATTTCCACGGCCACTCACCAGGAGCTGGTCCTCCTTGATGACGGTCAGCTGCTTGGCCCACTGCCCGAAGCGCTTTTTCCGCAGCAGGAAGGCACATATCCTGCAGTCCCTCACCAGGTGCATGGAGGCCTCCTCTGAGGGCCACTGGTGCGTGGGCTGCGCCCCTTTCCCTTCCTCCTCCTCCTCATCATAGGACTCGTAGGAGCTGCTCATCGGGTCAGAGTCATTGTCTGCGGGAGCCACAGGAAGGGACCCGTTACTGTGTCCTCGCCTGGGAGGCACCTTCTTACCCTTCTGCAGGTGTCCTTGCTCTGGGATTTGAGAACCAGGAGGGGGAGGGCATGGTGATCTCTACACTCTCTCACGGGCACTGTGTTGTCTACATTTACCAGTGGCTTTGCGATCTCGGTGACTTCACTTCTCAGAGTTTCGGTTTTCTTATCGGTAAAATGGTCACAGTCAATGACAGTATCTACCTCATCAGGCTATTAGATCAGTGACGGCAGAGCGTTCAGCCCAGGGTCTGGCACTCGGTGAGTACTCCACTAACACCAGCTACTGTCATACCCTGTCATCTTCGTGTCCTTAGTCTCAGGTGATTCTCACAGCACCCAGCAAATCCCCATTGTATACAGAAGGCAACAGGAGGCTCCAAGAGAATAAATGACTCATTCAAGGCCAGTCACCAAGGGTCAGGGCAAGGGCTAGATCCAGGGCTCCCGACTCCCATGCTGGTGGCCTTTCCACTGAACCCTGGGGTCCTGAGTACAAGGGCTTGGGCCTCTGTGGTGACCTAGAGGGGCTGGTATGCACGTGCATGCCTACGGCCAGGTCCAGGCCCGCTCTCTGAGGACGGGACCGTTCTGAACACCTTGCCGGTACTTACAGGAGTTCTTCAGCTCCCCGTTCATCCTGGTCGCAGGGTAGCTACCGTCCGCATCCTCGTAGTAGCCATCCATGATGGAGTGGGCTGGGCTGCAGCCATCTGTGGGGTTGGCAGAAGGAGCGGCACCTTGGAGAAAAGTGGGCAGACTGCAGGGGCCGTGTCTGGGGAAGACCCCAGACACCCTGCCCCTCCTTGGGGAAGAGAGAGTGCAGCTCCCCCTAGCTCCCTGGCCAGGGTGAGGGGCCCCTTCTCTGCCTGTCATCTGCTCTAGCTCCCCAGAAGCTCTCTGTGCTCCTGTCACCAGGAGCTGCCCTGCTGGGCCCTGTCACACCTCCAGGCCTGTGTTCCTGCGATTCCATGTGCTCTCTTAGCTCCTGCCAAAGAACTCCTGCTCATGCTTCAATACCCAGCTCAAAGATCTTTCTTCTGACCCTCTCAGACAGAGAATGGGCAGCACCTCCTCAGTGATCCCACAGCAATGGTGTGTGTGTGTGTGTGTGTGTGTGTGTGTGTGTGTGTGTGTGTGTCTTGGTCACAGCCCTAGTCCCTGATCTGCAAGGAGTGGTCTCCAGCTGCCTGGGCTCAGCCGCCTTCATCTTCTGCCACCTCAGTCCTTCTGCTCCCTTCCTCATGCATACGCGCCCTCTCGGGACAGTGATCGTCCTAAACCTCTGTGACACGGGGAGCAACTGGACTAGAGGAGCGAAAGGTTGCACGTACAATAGTGAACACAGCACACCCCCACTCAGGGGGCAGCACAGAGCCGGGGTGGGGGCTCTCTGAAATTGTATTCTGCATCAGAATTACCGGGGTCTCTTTAAAATGCAGATCCCTGGACTGTCTCCCTAGAGATTCTGATTCACCAGTGTGGGATGAGCTGAGGAATCTCCATTAAAAAAAGAGCCCTATTTAATAGGGCATTTAAAAACACATACAAATAGAAACTATATGGATTGGATTAAAAAAAAACAATTAAGGTTATTTTGATGCAGATGGCCCCTGAGGGCACACTCTGAAGGTCAGTGGGTTAAGGGCATGTGCTTTGGGTTTGACCAGATTTGAGGTGAAATCTGTCACGACCATTTATTGGCCATAAAAGCCCCCAGTTTCTCTGCATTTCAGGGTCTTCGCCTTACAGTGATGAGAGCAGTTCGCACCTCGGACTAGTGATACAATGCACATAAGGTCTTGGCACATAGAATGTGCTAGACAGATGCCAGATGTCATTATTATTCCATCTCCGTTGACTCCTACACTGCAGGGAGGTAGGTATGAGCCCCATTGTACAGATGGGGGCACTGCGACCGCACAGCATTTGTTAGTGACAGAGCCTGCATGAGAACCGAGGTTGTCAGCTCAGGGAATAGATGCACATCGCCTCTTCCAGGAAGACTTCTGTCACGCAGTCCAGTTGGCTCTCATACCACACTGTTCTTCAAAGTGCTGCTCTGGGCTCCCAGCCCCTGCCATGCATCTGTTTCCTGAGGACAGCAGCACTCAAACTCCCAGTGCCTGGGATACCTACTGCTATCTCCCAAGTGATGAACACAGCCTGCCTTTCCCAGCAGGTCCTCTGAGGCCTCACATGTCGGCAACATCGTGTGAGATGGATGGGTGGGAGCGGAGGGGGGCGGGTGCGAGGGGGAAGAGGGAGGGGACACCCAGGGCAGCGCTCTTGAACACCTGGCAGGGCTGGACCCTGTGTCAGAGGAAGGATATTCCCTGATGGGCTTGGCGCCCTCTCCCTGGTCAAGTTCCCGGCCTTTCCTGAGGCCCGCCCTTCCCTCCTGCCCCAGGATCCCCGCTGCCCCATCGGAGAGGAGTGTGAGCTCCCTGGGGGGTGGGGGGGTGGAGGAGCCTCACCCGTCCCAAGGGCCTGGACCTGGGATTCAGAGCCAAGCAGCCCTTTGTCCTCACCTTTCTCTCCTGGCTCAAGTGGGTAAAATAGAACAAAGTCACCTGCTTCCCATCCAAACAGCTGCCTGCAGCCACACAGACTGCAAGACTTTCAAGGCTAAAGAGAGCCACTGATCACCGGGGACAAACCCACCATCTCACTTGGTTTTAACTAGTTGATTAATCCTAACAATAATATACCGCGGTAGCCCAAGGAGGCAAAAACCCAACTGTCCATCAACTGACTGAACAAAATGTGATCTATCCATTCAGTGGACTATGACGTGGCCGTGAAAAGGAGAGGAGTACTGATTCACGCAGTGATGCGGCTTAACCTTGAAAACATTATACTAAGGGAAATAAGCCAGACACCAGAGGCCACATGTTGTATGGTTCTATTTATGTGAAATAGTCAGAATCGGCCAATCCACAGAGGCAGAAAGCAGATTGGTGGCTGCTGGAGACTCAGGGGCAAAGGGGAACGAGAGCAACTGCTTCATGGGGATGCGCTTTTCTCCTTGGGTGATGAAAACATCTGGGAACGAGGTGGAGCCCATGGCTGCCCAACACGGCGAGGGTACTCAATGCCCCTGATTGGACACTTTTAAAGTGGTTGAAATGGTCCGTTTTATGTTATGCATATTTTGTTACAATAAAAAAATATATGCCCATGGTGATAAGCACAATCAGTACAAAAGAGTATGAATAGGAAAATAGGATATTCCCTTCACCCAGATTTCTATTCATTTCCCACAGGGAAATACTGTTCACAGCTTCTTGCATATCCTAGAAAAATTGTTAAAATGAAGGCATGAGGGTATTCTGTGTTTGAGATTTTTTTCAACGAAGGTTTCTTGGGATTTATTTCTGATCAACACAGACAGGCCCATTTTATTTATTTTTTGGCAGGTGGAAAATATTCCACTGTGCTCCTGAATGACAGCAGAGCACCACGTCAACATTATCTTGCAGAAGTTCAACTACAAATGCTGGGTCACCCGAAAACCGTAATACAGTCTCTTGTGTGTAATGGTTAAGTTCCTATATCCAAGCCAGTGGCTTATCCGATCCTGAAAGAAACAGCTCTTTGTTTTAGTGCCGGAAGGAAGCCCATGGAAAGGTGAGTGCAAGTCCAAAGACTCTCCTTTGTGGCCGATTTAAGAGAGTTTTCAAAGGTAATTTGTACCAGCGCCCTCTAAATTATTTTCTTGTGTTCACCTATCAGTAAAAATGTAACTTATAATGTACTTCCATTTATTTATGGGTCAATTATGTATGTACAGGAACAGACCGCTCACAGGCACTATGCTATTATTAGATTGTAAGTGCTAGAACTCTGAAACATTCACAGAGAAATTTTAGAAAGAAGTGTTGAGCTAAATATAAGTAAAGCTTCTAGTACTTCTTCCTACATCGTTTCGTGAATTCCCTGGGGCGCCCACACTCCACTCGGAAGACCTTTGATTTCGGCCACGTGCTTTTTTATCCTACGAGTTGACTTTACAACTTAATCTGCCCATAAGATGTGGCCGGGCTGGAGTAGACACCGGCTCCCCGGGTCCACCGAGGAGGAGCAGCCGGGGAACACCAGCCGCAGTGCTTGGAACCAGGACGCAGGGGCCGTCTGTGTACTTCCGACCCCGCACATTTATATGCATGTATCCAGCCGCTTTCTTATTTTCAGGGTAGGGAAGGGGATGGTCCAAGGCTGCACAGATGGGGGGGAGGGGGCCGGAACCAAGCCTCTGATCCCCTGGGGCTACGCCCACTGGCCTCCCCCAGGCCTTCATTGGAGCGGCCAGGGGCTCAGGCAGCTCCTCCCCAGGATGTGGCCAGCGATGGGTGGGTGCCGGGCTTGGAGCTCCAGCCCTAGCAGGCCACACGGGAGGGAGCTTTATAGGAGAGGAGTTCCCCGGGGGAACCAGAACTTACTGTGGGAGCTGATGTACTCAGGGGACTTGCCCGGTCCCAGGGGAAGGGCCTCCTCATAGTAGTCCTCTGGCGGGGGCCTTTGGGGAAGCGGTGGAGGCAGGTCTGCTGCCTGAAGGGGGACAAAGGAGGCAGATAAGACCAAGAAAGCCAGGAGAGCAGAGGGAGCGGGTAGAGATGGGAAGGAGGCTGGGGCAGAGAGAGGCAGGAGCCCCAGGAGGCCGGCCGCAGTCTCTGAATGTGAGGCTGGAACTTCCGACAGAGTGGCAGGAGGGCCGAGGCGGGGAACCCTGAGGGTTTGCTAGCTCCTCTATTTCTTGCCCGACTTATTTCAGCATCAGGGCTTCTCGGTAAGATCTAGAAGTTTTGTGGAGTGCCGCAGAGACGTAGTGAGGCTTTTGATTAGGTAAGCACATGCAGAATGATCAAAACCAGCTGTGAGTTCTGCAGTGCTCTGCAGCCACGTCTACACACCTGTGAGAGGAACAGCAGGACACGTCTGTGGAAGACACATTATCTAGTGAGGCAGCACGGCCTCATGGCTGGGAGGTTAGGCTCTGGGGCCAGGGCACCCCTGCTTCACCGGGATTAAGCTCTGTCACTTACTAGTTGTGGGCACTAACGTGTCGCTTACGCTAAGCCTCAGTTTCCTTACCTGTAAAATGGTGATAATGGGGTGCCAACCTCATTCCGTTATTGTGAGCATGTAAAGGACATAGTGAGTGGTCAACAACTGGTACCATTGGACGGTGATGGTGTTAGTGAATTACGCACTTGATGGAGAATGTTTGATGTGATTATGGGCCCCTTGCCTTAATTCCGTGGACATTGGCTGGGAACCCTAGATATGACCCAAACCTTTATTTATAAGTGAAAAACAGGCTCAGAAAGGGGAGGTGATTTGTCTAAGATCACACGGCAGCAGGAGGCGGGCAGAGGGCAAGAGCTTTCCCCACACTCCACGTTTATCATGGCAATCAGAGGTTGGGACAGGGAAAGTCCTTTGTGCCTGAACGGACAGATCAGTTCACCACGTCATCCCTGCTCAGCATGGGCACAGGGAGCACATCATGAGTCACTGAAATGTTCTCACAGCCTGTTTCTCCCCCTAGAACAGGGTCCTGCATAGCCAGGAGGGTCCCAGGCATTAAGAGGAGAGCTTTCCTGGCCACTTCAGAGGGACAGAGGGCTGGAGGGCCAGAGGATGTGAGAACCCAGGCCATGACTCACATGTCTCAGAGATGGGCTCTTGGCTGGCTCAGGGCTGGCTCCTTTGCAGGGCTCCCCGTCATCCTCTGGCATATCCCGGAGGTCGCTCAGGTCACAGTCTACCGAGGGGCAGGCCATTGGGGCAGAGAAAGCCAGGGATGAGCATGGGAGAATGGGAAGAAGCCTGGATCTGGTCTCAGGAGGCCTCTACCAACTCCTTCGTTGGAAACCCTGGGCAAGCGACTTTATTACTCTGAGACTCGGTCTTCCCCTCTGTTTACTAGTCCCAGTAATCCCTCGCCTTGCCTGTCTTCCAGGGTTAGCAAGAGGGCCAAATGAGATAATATCTCGTGTGGTACTTCAGAGATTTTCAAGAAGCAGGTTATGAAGGCACCGTGTCTTCCCTCAGTCTCTCTATCCCGGAAACTTTTACCTGACCTGCAGCTTTCTCAAAGCAGAACAGTGCTGTCTTCCCTCGGGATGGAGCAGGGGTCGCACATGCCCTGCCCGCAGCCCCGCGTGGCTGCTCCCATGCCCGTGGTGCCGCTGGCAGCCCCCCTTTCTGCTGGGGGGCAGGACGGCTCAACCCAGGGTTCAGGCGGCCACCACGAGTGGGTGTGAGCAGCAGGAGAGACAGGACCTCCCTTGGCCTGCGCGCTCCTCCCTACCTTCCCTAAGATCCCGGGGATGATTTCCTGTGACCAGAGTTTGACTAGACTTTCAGACCTGGCAGGTCCCAGAGAGGCCAAGGGACCTGCCCGAGGTGACTTGGCGTTGCAACGTTAGAGCCAGGCCCACGACTCATCTGAGGGCCCTTCTGGAGGCGGGGGCAGGAGGCTCACACACGCAGGGAGAGGACAGCTCCCAGCCGGGGTTGGGAGAGGGGGGCTTACCGAACTCTTCAAAGAGGGACTCCACGAAGCTGGGCCCGGAGTGGAGGTCCGCTGTGTTCACATACAGGTAGGAGACTTCCTTGGCTGTGAGGAGATGGGGAGCATGCCAGCGGTGAGGAGGGAGGGGATCTGAGGACGGCCAGGTGTCCCCCTCCCGCCGCTGGGACTCAAACCCGCTCAGGACGCGGCACCGTTGACAAAGCACGTGCACATCCTCAACAAGTTCCCTAGTTTTCAAAATCTGCTCTGATCTTTACAGCATCTCCTTCTTCAAGTGAAAGGCTGCTCGGAGTCCAGTGTAGAAAACAGAATAGAAGGCTGCTCTGGGGACGGCCAGGGGACAGGGCTAAGCATGGTTGGCAAACTGCCGCCCCTTCCACCCTCCCACAGTCCTGTGAGGACCGCTGATGACATCAGCCTGTTTTGTCACTGGAAGTGAGCCTCGGAGAGTCACCCAGTGGTGGCGCCCCCCATCACTCAGGCCCCCAGCATTGCGGGACTCAGTACAGCTTGTCGGACTTTACTGGGCTCTGGGCTGGCCTGGGGTGTCGAGAAAAGGCGGGAGTGGATGAGGAGGCCTTACTGCTGAGAAGACAGTGGGGCAGACCAGCTGTGGGGGCTAGTGGGAGGGGCATGACGCAAGCCACCGGGCCGGGGTACGCCTGGCAGAGGGCTGCGTGCGAGGCGTGTGCTGCGTGTGAATGTCGTGGGTGAGAGTACGTGGGGTGGGACAGATGGGCCGTGTGTCCCGTGTCACGTGAGTGCATATGTGAGAGCATGCTGGTGAGTGTGCGGCGTGTGTCACGTGAGAGGACATTTGTCACAGGTGTACTATGCCGGTGAGAACGTGCTGTGCACACGAGTGTGGTAGGCGGTGTGCGTGTGAGTGTGCGTGGCAGGTGCGTACGTGGCTTTAGTGGGTTGAGGATGGAGGGCTGCAGAGAGCACGGCCAGGGTGGAGAAGGAACAAAGCGGATGAGGACACCGGCCAGGCCGTGAAAGTGTCGCGTGCCACGCCGTGAGGCTTAGGCTGCCTCGTGCCACGGCCCCAGGGGAGTTCCTGAAGGTTCTTGAGGAGCCCGGGGCAGAGGGTGGATGGCTGACCTGGGAGGGGCTGCAGGCTCTGCAGGATGGAGGCCACAGCCATCTTCTTCTCCAGGGCCGTGTCGCTGAGGTACTCGTGGTCCAGGAGGCTGAGCAGCCCCGTGAGCTCGGGGAGCAGCTGCTCCAGGGCTGAGGAGGAAGCACAGCCAGGGCTCAGGGTCAGGATCCCGGCCCCGCCCCCACCCTCCCCAGGCCAGGGAAGTGGGGGCCCGAGGGCAGGGCGGGTGCAACAGGGAGACCTCAGAAGCCCTCCCACAGCTGTCCCAGGGCTGGCCACCCGCCTCCCGAGGGAGAGCTCTGCTCAGTTAGCCATGACATTGCTCTAGGCCTCCCCGCTCCGCCTCAGACCTCATTCGGTCTTGGCCTGAGGCCTGACGCTCCCGGGTTCAGCCTGGCAACTCTGAGCACAGGTAGCCTGAGCAGAGGCTCTTAGGCCTGCCTTCGTCCCAGCATGCCCTCGGCTCTCCAGGCCCAGGGGTCCTTCCTCACTGTGGCTCGAGGCTCAGTGCAGGTCCCAGGCGGGAGGCCCTGGCCATCCAGGACACAGGCAGGAAGGGAGCCTTCCTGTCCCATCAGTTCATACACTTCAATCTCTGGAACCTTCTGTTTCCGGTGCCTTGGTGGGAGCCAAACTAAACATTAACCCTTCCCACCCCAGGCCCCTAACCATTTTCACCAGTCTTTCCCTGCTTTACCAGCGTTTTTCAAACTTGAGTGTATAGAGGAATTACCTGGGGATCTCCTCGAAATGCAGAGGCTGGCTCAGATCGGGGCGGGACCTGAGATTCTGCATTTCCAGTGAGCTCCTGGCCGATGCGGACACCACTGGTTGAGACCACACGGAGTTGCAAAACCTTACAGCACACGGTCCTTTAAAGACTGGAGCATGCCGCAGCCATGATGTCATTGCTGTGTCCCCGTCCCAAACAGTAACTTGGGACTTGGTTCGCCTTAGACCAGCTTTGTACAGTAGTACTGTCCTGCTTTGCAACTTGCCAGTATTCGTGCAGAATACTAAAAGCCAACCATGTTGAACGATTCTTGTGAGCTGTGTGCTAAGCCTTTCATACTTACCACCTCATTTAAGTTTACTACCAAGCATTTTATGGCTCAGAGTGGTTAAATAACTCCTCCAGGGTCACACAGCCAGCGGAGCCTAGACCGGCCCTGGCTCCCTCCCTCACCTCTAACCACAGCACTAGATGGCCTTGCGGTATTTTCTATAACCCTACCAACAAATTTTGAGATCGGTCCCATGATCGCACCTACTTTTTAGAGGAAGAAACCCAGGCTCAGAGAAGAGACGTGTCTTGCTTGCAGTCACACAGAGGCCACCGAAGAGCCAGGCCTTCAGCTTATAGTCTCTGGACTCCCAGCCCCATGAGCTTCTCTCTACCCTGGGCCCTCCTAAGGAAACCACCAGACTCCGACTTACAGTTACAGGGTCTGGGTGTGTTAGACGGGCGATAACATTGTGCATAAGAGAGCCTGCCCTGGCTTCAAGTTCAGGTTCCATTCATTAATTGTGGGACCTTTGCAAGTTACTTAGCCTGTGACTCAGTTTCCTCCTCTATACAGGGGGTAATAATAGCACCTGCCTTGGAGGGTCACTGAGAAGATTAATTAGGTCACGCATGAAAGTGCCTTGCCCTGTAGAGAGTAAACGCGCACCCCAAGTCGGCTCTTGCTTCTGTCCTTGTATCTGCCATGCCGATCTGTGATGTGTGGGTCTCTAGGAGTGTCTGCTCCGGCAGCAGGCTGTGAGGCCCGAGACGGGGTAGACTGTTCTGGGAATCGCAACTTCCTTCACATCTAGTCTGGGGGCTGCTCAGCGCCGGTGCTGCATGTGTGTTCGATGAGAGAGGGCATGAGCAGATGACCATGCCAGGACTCCCTCCAGCCCAGGACTTTTTAAAAAATAGAATCATATGTATAGATAGTGGCACTTGGTGGAAAAAATGTGGTGGCCGTCTCTCTGTGGCATTCCGTCATCACCTTAGATGTGCCGGCAATGAGCCAGAGGCTGATCCCCTCAGCTGCCACCTCATGAGCTCTCTCTGCTGCTGGGCTCTGAGATAGGGGCTGTGCACGCCTCATCTGTGAGCAGGTCCTGCGGGGAGACCTGTGTTCCAGAGTGTTCCAGAAGAGGACTGAGGCCGGGGCACAGTGTGAAAGACGGGCAGCCAGGCTCAGTCCATGGGTTTGTGTGATTCCTAGCGCTGTGGAGTCGCACGATGCCAGAGGGCGCTCCTGGCCTCACAGCCCCAGTGCAAGGGACCTGGAGGCCCTGCGGCCTCCACAGTCCCAGCCCTGGCAGTGCCACCTGAGCAAGGCTTCTGGGTCGGTAGCTTTCTCACCTTGAAGTAGGAAACCACTTACAATCATAAAGTCATCTTAGGTAAATTGTGGCTGTTGCAAAGGAAATCTTTACAAATGGAATCACAGACCTCCCCGGCGCCCTCGTCAGAAACACCTCAAGTCAGTTAACTCGGTTCGAAGATATTTACTGAGCACTAATTATGTGCCACTCGGGGGATTTGAAAATAAATAAGATATTGTTCTAGTGCGTACGCTCCCTCCCTCTCTGTCTCTGTCTCTCTCTCTCACACACACACGGACCCACGCGCAATTACTCACGAGCAAGGCCGTGGTAAACGCTACTGGGAAGGCACCGCGGGGGACCACGGGAGCTTTCTCGTGGCCTGCAGCCATGGCTCCTATTTGAAAAGTCATGACATTGCTCTGCTATCATGTGGGAATGTCAAGGCTATGGGGGGCAGTGACTGTTGATCCCTCTGAAACTTTTGGCATTGGGATTCCTTTGCACATTAGAAACTTATCAGGGACTCCAGAGAACTTCTGTTTTATGTGGGTCGTTGTTATCAATATTGACTGCATTAACAATTAAGGCTGAGAAAATTTTAAGCCACAGAACACACAGGCACACAAGCCAGGGCCTCCAGAGCTACCGTGTCATCACACACGACACAACCTCTGGAAAACTCCACTGCAGACAGAGACAGAATGGGAGTGAAAAAAAGGCATAATGGTTCTGAGTACTACATAAAAGTAGTTTTGACCTTAGGGACTCTCAGGAAACATCCCTAACCACACCTTTCTGAGAATCGCTGTCCTTCAATGATTGCTGTCTTGGCCCTGTGTCCATTCCTCCCTCCCTCTCTCCCCACCTCCCTCCTGCCCTTTCTGTCTCTCATTTCGCTCTGAGGTCCCAAAGAGTTCTTCTGGCTGTTATCAGCCCGAGTTATCATGTGTGGCAGCATTCCTGCTTCTAAAAGCTCTCCTGCTTCTAATTTGAGGTTTGTTGCAATTGTTTCTAAAGTAAGAACAATTAGGTTCCGAGTGAGTTCTTTGCTTTGAGAAATGGGAGTTTTAATACCCAAGCTTTCTTCACAACCCTTTAAATTTTTTCCCTGATCGTTCATGGGATGCCTAACATGGGACCCTGATTCTAAGTGTTCTTGTTGAATGGAGACGTGACCACAAAAGTCCAAACAGAGCAAAGGAGAAGGGGGAAACTGAGTGAACCTGGGAGAAGCAGATAGGCGGTGAGGAACTGCCCAGTGCCTGTGGTGGCGTCTGTAGCCTGGAAGGACCCGACAGGCAGCAGGTGGCCAAGGGAGAGTCCCACAGCGTTTCCCAAGTCGGCTGGCGGAGGGAGCGTGAGCACGGGGGCGGTCTCAGCAAACAGGCGAGAACCCCTCCCCAGGGCAGAGCAGTGACTGTGTGCCGGGCCAGCAGGGCGCACCCTCTCATTTCATGCTCATAAACTGCACAGGAGGGATGTAGTGTTGTGCTCTGTGCCCCACAAGGAAGGGAACGGAGGCTCAGAGAAGCGAGGCCACCCAGCCGCTAAGGGGTAAAGCCAGGCCTCGAGCCCAGGTCTGTCTGACTTCACAGTACACCCTGTGCTGGAATCTTCCATCAGAAAATGTAAGCTCAGAGCAGCGGAGGCCAGGCTGGGGCAGGGAGGAGGCAAATAGCCCCTCAAAACCCTTTTGCTGGGGGCTCTGGGCCATGACTTCGACAGGGTTCCTGACCCTGGTGTCCCTGCACTGGGTGGGTGGAAGACCCTTACTGGGGGGCAGAAATTCTTGCTCAGTGGGTCTCTAAGCACCGGGCCTGTTTGTGAACTTCAGAGCCCTAACTGTGACGATCTCATAGAAGAAAAGCAAGCAGCTCAAAGCATCTACCCGACTTAACAGCAGGATCTCACTCCAGAGGCCCCTTATACCTAATGGGTATAAGAGGCCTTTCAGCCAGTGCGTGGCTCTTCGAAAGCAGTACGGAGCTCTCCTCCCAAAAGCTGGCTTCGGGGGCAATGGATGTGGCAGTGCCTTCCGTGGCAGCTTTGTCATTCATGCAGAGAACTGACCACAGGGTTTGAAACGATCGCAGAATTTAAGAGAAATCCTGTGTGTACAGTGTGTATGGCAAGTGGTTCTGCCAGGCCTCCAACAGACCGCCGGGACAGCAGCCTCAAATTTTAGCAAGAATAAGACTCCCCCAGGAGGTTGTTGGAAAGGCTGATTCCGCGACCTTCTACCTGGGCCTTCTGATTCCGTAGACCCTCTACGGAGACCCAAGAGGCTGCATGTTAATAAATACTCCAGGTGATTCCAAGGTCCAACCGTTGAAAGCTACTCCGCCAGAAAACACATACTGGAAGGCACGTCCGTGAACGTAAGGAACGCGGGAAGGCCTTTCTCGTCTGCTAAGAAGTTATCATTAGACCTCACCCTTGAAATAACTGCAGGTGGGAGTAAGAGCTCGCACAGACTATAAATAGCCCGAGCATGGAAGCTTGCTGAGAAGAGCGCGGGGCTTGGGGCCCTGGGGTCAGACATCGCCCTGCGACTCTGGAACCGCACTTCCGAGCTGTAGCAAGACGGCATGCTGGAAAGCTCTGAGCCCTGGCCTTCTCGTCCAGCGCGTGAGAACGAGGGGAGGCCAACCCCGATGCTGGCTGAGCGAGGCGGTCCTGTCTGCGAAGCACCGGGTCTTCGGGGCTGGGGCCTGCACTCAGCCAGGGCCGCATTAGCGTGAGGTCTGCTCTCTCCTAACCCTCCCCGGAACCCAACCCAGCTGCCTCACGAGCACCCCTCAGGTAGGATTCGGCGACGGATCTGCCATAGTTGTGTAACAAGCTCCGTGAGGACAGGGACAGGGTCTCAGTCCTAGTAGCTGTCCGATCAGCATTTATTTAGTGCACATGGTTATTTTGATGACCTGGGCCAACCTTCTCATGCAGAGATGTGAGAAGCGGAGGTCCGAGAGCTTATCTGACTTAGCTATGGTCAGCCAATTGAAAATCAAAGGCCCTCGTGTTAAATTCACGCAGAGCTTGCTAGTTAGCGGAGTCATCAAAGAGTGGCCAAGAGCTCGGGCTGTGCACCATCTGGCCCCTCCTAGCTTGGCCGTCTTCCAGCTGGGGCCCCGGGGAAATTTCTGAACTCGTCCAAGCTCCCCGATCTTTATCTGCAGGCCGTGGGGGTAATCACACTAACTGCTTCACACGGTCAGTGTAAAGATGAAAGGAAGCCACGCACAGGGGGCTCCGGGCACTGGACAGGTGCCTCACCATTCATGTGTGACCTCCAGAGAGTTTCGGGTGCAGGGGCACAAGGGAGGGGAGGGAGAGGGTGTCTGGGACAAAAGGACACGGGGACTCTGCAAGCCTCACCACACGGACAGTTCATAGCTCTGGGCCTGACACTGAGCTCAGGGTGGCTATGGCAGTAGGAGGTGGTATAACCCCTTCCCGCAGGGGGCTCATACCCCAAGGACCCGCCCCCCATACTAGATGAGAGGATATCTTTCAGCTGGAGGGGAATCCTGTCCCTGCTGCCCGCAGTCAGGAAGGATCTCCTTCGCCAATTCCTAACCCGCCCCCCGCCCCTCATCTTCACTCCTGGTCCAGGTCCTGTCTGCTTTCTGAGGACAGACTGGGGCATCGGGACAGCATTATCCTGTATGTCTACAGTTTATTTAGAACCACGAATACATTTCATTGATCTTGTTTGGTTTAGCTGAGCCTTAGGGAGGTACAGTGAATTCCAGGGAGGAAAAAAAAACACAGGAAGAAATGGTTTAATCACTGTTTATAAAACTTCAATCTTTCACTAAGTGGGACAGACAGGCTCGGAAACCCAAGATGGTTGATAATTGTTCTTTGGGATGCAAAAAAGTTTGCCAAATAAAGTTAGAAAACTATTTTAAAATATATTTAAGATTAGACCACTAAGTGCTGATTTGGTACTGGTGAATACCCAACTAAGACTAAGATCAGTTTTCCCTCTGCTCCTCCACCCTCCCCACTTACTTTAAATCAAAATGAGATGGCAAGGAGCAGAAAATAAGCCACTGGCAAAAAGCCCTGTTACTTGCTCCCAGGATGGCAAACCCCCAGGCAGCATGAATGAAGCTTTCAAGCCAAAGGCCTTTATCATAGTTGGCAGGGGTTCTAACGCGAAGGCTGGACTTATCTAGAGATCTCACAGGTAAAGAGTCTAATTTCCATAACAAAAGAGAAGTGAATAATTAACCTTCTGCAAACCACAGGAATAATAAACCCTGTTTTGTCACCTACCTAGCCAGCCTCATAGACGCCCTGACTTGCGATCTCATTCCTGGGCAACCTTCAGACTCTGGAATTTACAAAAATGCTTGGAAACAGCTTGCAAGTTACGTCATTAAATGTAAAGCAGTGGGAAGAAATATAATTTCTCTTTCCCCCATCTTCCTTAATTGACAAGACTCTTTAGGACAAAGTTAACTCATCCTTCTTTGTTTTCAAAGTCAGAGAACATGCAACAAGCATGACTCAAAAATGGAAAATAGAAAAGTTGTCAGTATGTGGTGTTTACAAAGGGCTTACATGTTTTGTTTACTCAAATTTTCTTTCTTATTTTCCAAACAGTAAAATAACCCAATTTCCAGCCCATAAAGGCTCCTGAGCTGGAGAAAGTACCAGTGCGTTACTTTAAAAATTTTTGATCATGATTTGAGAGATCACTTTCTGTATCCTGTGCTTTAACAAGCTCTCACAGTAATGACGTATGACCCCATTGTAGGGCGGAGAGGCAAGGCACCCTGGAAAGGAAAGCAGTTCACTTAGCAGGTGTGACTTCAATGTTTGGGTGGGGGGAAGGGAAGGAAGAGGAACCCTTTCCTGTGGCCTTCCAACTCTGCAGGCCCTTCCAGAGAGACTTCCCTCCTGGCTGCCTTCATGCTCCTTTCCTCGGCCTCTTAACCCAGGGCCTTTGCATATGCTGTTCCTTCCGCTTGTCAGAACTCCCTTCTCCTGCCAAACAGTGATGCCCTCTTCAGCTCTCTACTCACTCATGATAGCCTTAGGGAAGTTTCCCGTGTCTTCTCCATCACATCTGTCCCCCTATTTTACACTATGATAGCATCACTCTCTCTGGGGTATGTGCCGTGGTGAAATGTTACATTTAACTATGCATTTCTTCAATTAACATCAACTTCCCCCACTTAAGCCTCAACTCCTTGAGGGCAGGAATAGCACCAGCTTTTGCTAGTCCTTGACACAGAGTACACGCTTAAGTTATTTGTGGAATGAATGAATGAATTCTTGAAGCAAACTTTAGAGTTGATAGTCTAGCAGTGAATGTGGTTTAAAAGCCATGTCTATAATAGTGGATCAGCATCGTAAAAAGATGCTTAAAAAAAGAAAGAAAGAAAGAAAAAAACACCAGGTAACAATAGTCCTGGGGAACAGAAGGAAGCAGAAGCCCAATTTCCTACTTGGCTAAGCTCCCCAAACCCTATCTGGTTGAGCTTGTATCCCTTGTGTGAATACGGCTGCCAACAGATTCAGTGATGCACGCCTTGTAGTCGGCGGATTTTAATCCTAACATAGAAATTGGGAAATAATAATGAGCAACATATATTAGGCACCCCAAACTCCTTGAGTTCAAGTCCTGTCTCCTCCACAATCCCCTCCCCCATTGCCCAGCCGTGCACCTTCGGGACACTTACATTACACCCCGTGCCTCATGTATGTCATCGGTGACCTATGAGCCTATGTACCCATCAGTGGGAATGAGCCCTAGTGCATGAAAATGTGCCTAGTACAGTGCCGGGCACATAGTAGGTTCTCAATAAATGTTGGCTGTGTACATTACTTTCATTGTTATTCTGTGTCACCCTCTGCTTGAAAAGATTTACATGTATTACTTACACAATTTAATTCTTCTTCTTCTTTTTTAAAAATGATTTTATTCACGTATTTGACAGAAAGAGAAGCACCAGTAGGCAGAGTGGCGGGCAAAGCGAGAAGCAGGCTCTCCGCTGAGCCGGGAGCCCGACATGGGGCTTGATCCCAGGACCCTGGGATCATGACCTGAGCTGAAGGCAGATGCTTAACCAACTGAGCCACCCAGCTGTCCCTACACAATTTAATTCTTATGACAAGGTGGGCCAGCCCCAATTCACAGAACTGCA
Source organism: Ursus maritimus (assembly GCF_017311325.1). NCBI lineage: Eukaryota > Metazoa > Chordata > Mammalia > Carnivora > Ursidae > Ursus > Ursus maritimus. The sequence goes on from NW_024423897.1 coordinate 23,527,461, forward strand.
GATTGCAGGACAGCAAGAACAGGGAGGAGCTTTTCAGTGATGTTCACCCCAGTGGTCCCTCACGGCACTGCTTCTGGCTTGCCGGCTCTGGGTTAACTCTGCCCAGAGGCCCCCACCTACCTACAGGCGAGGCCTGCAGAACTGCCCCCTCACTTTGCAGGTGCAGACATCTCTCCTTCCCCTGTGCACAGTCTCTTCCACGTTGCTGCAAATCTACCTATGGGGGGCCTCGGGGACATCTCACTTCCTCCGAATTCAGAAGCACTTCACTCGGAGCCCAAGTGAAGGCCAAACGGGGCACAATGGCGGAGGGAACCGTGCTGGTGGGACTAGCATTGTTGGTCACTAAAACAAACACTTCCTGTTGTCCCAGAGTGTTTGGGGAAGACCATGGTTCATGTGGGCTGGAAAAGAATGAAAAAGGAGCAGCAGAGAACCCCAGCTGCAAAGCCAATGCCTTGGTGCTGACTGCTTTCCAGGAGTTAAATATAGCCCCTGGGTGAGGGAGGGCCGGGGGAGGTCACCTTGGAAGGCTTTTGTGTGTGTGTTCTTAGCCCATGCCGGAAACTCAAGATCCTTTATGCTTAAGAGAATAGGGCTGGTTTGACTCCACAGGCCAGAAGCGCAGAATCCTAAGGGAGGGAGGTGGGAAGGAAGAGGGGGTGGACTTGGGGGTTTGGTCTGAGAGGACTGGTTTGGGGCCAGGCCTCCCATCTGCTAGTGCAGAATTTGGGGTAAGGCGCTCAACCCCTCTGAGCGTCACCTTCCGCTTCTGTAAGGAGGGGCCCAGGAGGCCCATGTGTCAGTTCATGTGAGGAAGGAAAGCGTCTGTAAACCGTGGGGATCATTATTAGGGATGTTAGGGTAGCACACTTCTCTGATCTACTGTTAGTTCAGGAAGACAGGGAGGCTGGAGGTCAGGGAGGTCACAGGTCAGTTGGGAAGCAGGTCATGGGGGCCTTTAATGGGTCTCTCTTGGTAGGAGCCAGCCAAGGGTGACAGGCTCAGGGAAGCCCTGCATCTTAAATGGCCTTTCTAGCAGCAGTTCTGCCCAGGCCCCGCCATCCACCAGCAGAGCCCTCGTTCTGCGCACCTGGTGTCCCAGCCCTGGGCCACCAGGGAAGCCATTTCCAGACAGGAGGGGGTGGGGCAAGCCACTGACTTCCGAGGAAATAGCTTTTGGCTGTGGGACTGGGCTCTCCCAGAATTGTTCCTTTGTCTGCAGATTCCTCCCTGTTTAGCTCACAAAGGAAATGGTTCCAGGAGGAAGTGGAAAACTGTGACCCACACACGCTCACCCCCCCCCCCCCCCCTGCACAAGATGGCAGCTGCTTCCGTCTGAGGCAGTCTGCACCATCTCCTTCATCAGACGCACAGGAGGCAGAAGCAGTCCTGGGAGGGGCCTGGGATACCTGATGATAAAAGCAGGTAGTATTTTTAAGCTCTTAAGTGATGTTTCAGATGTTGTTCCAAGCACTTTGTCTAGATGACCTCACTTAATTCTCATAATGACTCTGTGAGGTAAATACTGTTTTCACACATGAACCAAATGCGGCTCAGAGATGCCCAGTCGTTTGTCTAAAGGCACACAGCCAGCAGAACCCAGATTCAAACCTAGACCTAACTCTACAGCCTAAGCTTCCAGTTGCTGCATTGTAATAGCTTCTGGCCTTCTTCTTCTAATGGGGGTGCTCTACCCCCAAAGCTTGCTGGAACCAGCAGTGAGTGCCTCAGGACTTTTCCCACTGGTGTCCATTCACAGGATGGGTGCCTGGCCTGAGGCCTAGATGGGACGGGGCTTTCTGCTTCTGAGAAGTTTGAGTTTGAGGACCCATCCCACCAATAGCCTGGGCAGACACTGAGGACATCTGGGTAGGGGTGTGCAGATAATGCAGTTAATAATAAATATATCCAAGAACGACATGAACATTATTGAATGCTTCCCACAAGCTGTGCACTGTGCCTGATGCTTTTATTTCTTTTTATAAATAGAACTTCAGGGGGTGCCTGGGTGGCTCAGTCGGGCATCCGACTCTTGGTTTCTGCTCAGGTCATGATCTCATGGGTTGTGGGATCAAGCCCCGAATCGAGCCCGCCATCGGGCTCTGGGCTTCATGCTGGGGAGGGAGTCCGCTTGAAGATTCTCTCCCTCGGTCCCTTCCCCAACTCATGCACATTCCCCTGACCCTCTAAAATAAATAAATAAATAAATAAAATCTTTAAAAAAAATAAATAGAACTTCAGGTGGATAAGAATTGAGTTAATCCTGACCCTTGCTTCATGAAACACTGTCTTCACTGATTCAAGCATGCTCCACTTCTATTTACTTATTTATTTATAGAATTCTTTATTTTTGCTAATGTAGTAGGGGCCCACAAATCTACCATTCAAGGCAAAAGCCGGGGTCCAGACAATACCCTACATATAACTACGATCCCATGCTCGTTGCCTCTGCTACCTAGTCTAATGGCCATCCTGACGGCGGTGTTTGTCACATCCTTGCTTTCCCTTATATGTAGTGTCATTGCAACTAGATATAGCCACAAAAACTTAAAAAAAAATCTGTAGTTGTTTCTAACTTTATTAAAAGGGTATAGAATGCCATAGGTAATCCTTTGTGACTTTTTCTTTACTATTATCCTGCTAAGATATGCCCACACTGTTGTCTGTCACTGTGTTCATTCATTGTGCTGTATGATATTCCATTACTGGAATGTTCTCTGCGGCCACATGCTGTGCCTATTACTTCATTTAATCTTTGCGGGAGCCCTATAGGAGCTCTTCTTATCCCGGTTCTACTGACAAGAAACTGAGGCCTTCAGAGGCTAATGAACTTTCTGGAGGTCCCAAGTGCCAGGTTTGACTCGTTCTGGCCTCCCACTGTCCACTGTATTTCAGTGTAGAGGAAAGAACACAGGATCTAGAACCAAAAGCTCGGGGCACAAGCCCCAGCTCCACACTTACTGGCTGTGTGACCCTGGACTAGGTGCTGCATGTCTCTGAGCCTCGATTTCCTTGCCATTAGAGTGGAGCAATGACAGGTTCCCTACTTACTTCTCATGCCTGTTGTGAGATTCAAATCCGACCGTGTCTGTGAAAAGTGAGAGCACTGAAGTGTTGTCAATCAGTAAATTGTGATTATTAGTATATATGCCATGTGTTCCCCCCTCTCCCCAAACAAGCAACACAACCTCTGTAGGATTCAAGAGATGAGACTGAAGAACCGCATCCCCACTCTGAAGGTGAAGGATTAAGTGACAGCCCACAGAAACCTCAGTGTGAGAAAAGAACCAGAAAATCATCAGTCGACGCCTCAGGCTGCATTACTAGGAACATACTATGTATTTATCCTTGTTACATCCAATGGCATTTTTTTTTAAAGTTACTTTTTACTATTTCTTACCTATTTTCACTATCTGAGACTCCCCCCCACCCCCCACCCCGGTGCTCTTTGTTCATGGTATTTCCTCTGCATGGCGTGTTCTCTAACTGCTGCCAAATACTGACTGTCTGACCTTGGGCAAGTTACTTAACTTCACTGTGTGTCCTCATCTGCAAAATGGGGATAATGGTCATACCCACCCCGTACAAAGGGATGCAAGCATCACCTGTGGCTTAGCCTAGCCATTCTACGTGGGGGTTGTTGTGCGGACCCAGGGGAGTACTGTTCGGTCTTAGAGCAATTCCTGATGTGTACCAAGTTGACTCATTGTTATTTAAAATCTCTCATACTCCCCAGATAGTGCCCACTCATCTTTCAAGGGTTGGTTGAGGTGCCACTTCCTCCAGGAGGGCTGTCCTGCTTTCCTAGACAGGCGAGGTCATCCTGTTATACCCTCCGGAGCAGATCACTTGTTCAATATCCTTCTTCGCCTGATTCAGCATGTGCCGCTGTTGCCCAGGGCTCAGCACAGTAATGGGTACACGGCAGGTGCACTGGGGACACATTAACTGACAACCCAGAATTCAGAGAAGGACCACAGACTAGGGAGAAGACTAGGTAAGTCTCATCTAGGACCACTGCCTCCAAGAGCAGAAGGGTTCATGGGGGAGGGGGGGAGTAAATCTGTCCCCTGGGGTCCTGGGGGCACTGGAGGGTAGACCTGGACCAGTGGGTGGTAGCTCAAGACGCACTAACTACAGAAATCTGAACTAAGAAGAGAGGCAGATGTCCCTTCCAAGAGGGGCCGAGCCCCACTGGGACAGCCCTTTGGCAGGGAGGTGGGGAGAGGGTCAGTACAGTGGGGAGGTGAGACACCGGGCCAAGTGGGGTGAGAAACACCCAGAGTCAAACCTGGGATTTGCCTTCCTGAGCCTAGAGACCCCACAGAGATGACGTCACCTGAGTTGTGTCATCTGTGACCCCGAGACCATGAGAGTGCTCCGCTCAGAGGTCGTGGTGAGCAGGAAGGGAGGTAGCAGATGGAGGCCTGAAACTGTGCCAACACCTGAGTCCTTCTGTGAAGGCTGGTTGGTGGTGTCAGCCATCACAGGGGACACAAGCATCACCTGGGGCTTAGCCTAGCCGGTCCAGGTGGGGGGCTAAGGTCACGCCCACAATGCCCTCCCTGACTACGACCAGGCGGGAAGCCCCTCCTCCCTCTGTCCCTCCCTTCCCTCCCCTGCCTGCAGAAACCTCCCACTGCCAACTCTGGATTGGATGCCGACCAGGTGCCTGGGGCTCCAGTCCATGAGGAGCCCAGCCATCCTGGGGCAGGCTCTGCCAGACCCTGGGGCTGCTTCCTGCCTCCAGGGCTGGGGTGAGGCTCCAAGAAAGTAATGGCAGAAGGTCCTGGGGATGGGGGTCTTGAACTGCGGAGAGCTCCAGAAGAAGCCCTCTGCTTCCACGTTAGACCAGCAATTCTACACAATTAACTCTATTTGAAAATGGATAGACTCTGAAGCTTTATGTTTCCCTGTTCTTAACTAAACACGGAGGTGAGTTAATGTTATCCAGTCTGCTGCTCGTGTCCACTTCTGAACTGCTCACCTCCTTCCAGTCTCTCCCTTCCCGCTGTCACACGAGCTCACTGCTGCCTCTTACAATTTCCCCCAATGGCAACACTTAAAGACCCCGCTCCTGCTCACACCCGGCCAGCTGATAGCTCCCCAGGGCCCCGTCGCCAGTTTCCTCTGTGACACGGATGATGAGAGACCTTCACACTGCTCCCTACGGCTTATCCCCAGTTCCCCTGTCACTCCATCCCTTCCCAGGATGGGTGGGCCAGAAGCCAGAAGCCAGAAGCCAGAAGCCAGATGCAAAGCGGCACACAGGGAACTTGGATTCCATTCTAATTCATTAAAAGGCGATCATTTACGAACCCGTATTTTAAGTATTAGGCATTATTTTTTTTAACTGAATGCTTCCTATGTGCTGAGTGCTTTCCTTGCATGAAACCAATGATCCCTGTAGGGAGACAGGAGATTGTGATCTCCGTTTTTAGTTGCAAAACTGAGCGCCAGGGGATTAAGCAGATGAGGAAAGCTAGAATTCAAACCCTGGGCAACCCGACACCGCAGCCAGTGCCCGGAGCTCCCGCATTATGCTGCCTCTATTATTAGTTACAAATCCCAGCAACCCAGCCTCTCAGGGACTGGGACACGCCCAGCCGGGGACCTGGAGGATAAAGCCCATCCTATCCAAGGACGACCTCTACCTGCTTCTCTGGGCTGTAGACACGCCCACCCCGTTGCAGCCCGAGCACACTTCTAGGTCTTTCTTCGTTTCAGTCTGGTGTTTTCTTTACCTAGATGCTGCCTCCCCAGTGTTTCTGAGGTTTCTGGCTAGAAAATGTCCCTTGAGCCCTCTGGTCCTTTTAATGTATTCTCTGATGGACACGGAGCAGATATGACCTCATGTCATGGGCATGGGTGCCTTGCTAGGACACTCGGGTGCGGGGACCCTGAGTTTCCCCTCCATCACCCCTCAGAGCTGCACCTGGTTGCCGGCTGGCCTTGAGGAAACGCGATCGGTCTTGCTGGCTTCCCAGCACACTTCTAGATCAGTTTTCTTCTGGGTTCAAGTGGAGCTAAAAAAAAATTCCCCTTGGTTTCAAATCAGCTGCATCTGCTCTCAGCAAACCCTTCAACAAGAATGGGCAGGAAGAATAAATATTTATTCTACAAATGAGTAAATCTGATTCCATCTTCAAAAGAAAGCTGCAGTATAAATTATCATAATTTCTTCATTCTAAGATGGCCTTGATTTAAAGATGTTTTATCTGCCTCATAACAGCTTTTTGGGGGGGAAAAAACAGAAAAATGAACTAATTGATATGTCAGCTGTGAGACCTGTTCTTTTTTTTTTTAAAGATTTTATTTATTTATTCGACATAGATAGAGACAGCCAGCGAGAGAGGGAACACAAGCAGGGGGAGTGGGAGAGGAAGAAGCAGGCTCATAGCAGAGGAGCCTGATGTGGGGCTCGATCCCATAACGCCGGGATCACGCCCTGAGCCGAAGGCAGACGCTTAACCGCTGTGCCACCCAGGCGCCCTAGACATGTTCTATTTTTTTAAAATGTGTCTAGGTGTCAATAATTTTTTAAAAAATATGGTCTAATTCAATTTTCATTTTATTTTATTTTTGTTTTGGCTCTGGTACTCTCAGAAACAAAAGCTCCCAAGACTTGCTTAACTACTGCGAAGCATGGCAGGTATCAGCAAGGTGTCCTGGTCACCTTGCAGCCCTGTGTAGCCCTGTGGCCTGCTGGGACAGCGAGGGCACGTCATGGCCACCCACACTCTAAGGGCAGCTCTGAGGCCCGCAAAGCCAACGGACTGGTTTTCTCCCCAGCAGAGATTATGTCTAAACTCTGCAGATACCTCGCGACCATGTTAGTAGTTCCATGAAAAGCCGACTGGGAGTCCATCATATGACCTTCGGCAGAATGCTGCCCCTTGAACCTCAGTTTCTCCAGTTGTAAAACAAGAGTCATAGGATTAGGTAGGCAATTGTCAAGCGCTCTTCTAATAGAAGTTATGGGAACTGTGTAGCTTCCTTAGGGGCTGCCTCGGGCGTAGGAGGGATGGAATGGACTGTACCTTGTTCGCATTCCCACTTCACTCTGAGCAGCTCTGTTGCTTAAGATTTTGTTTGCAAAAGGATTCTGGGACTAAAAGTAGTTTGGAAAACATGAGTAAATGGCGTTCTGGGGTCCTTCCAACACTACTCTTGAATACATACTCCTATATTGTCTAAAAGATAGAGCTTCCTTTCTTAGGCTGGACACCCTCAGAATCTTTCTTACCACAGTGCTCTAGGTAGATACTCCCAAACTCTATAATCTAATCCAAGGGTTGGCAAACTTCTTCTATAAAGGACCAAATAGTACATATTTTAGGCCTTGCAGACTACCTATGGTCTCTGTTACAACTACTCAACTCTGCTCTTGTAGTGAGAAAGCCATAGATAACACATAAGGAATGGGTGTGTCTGTGTCCCAATAAAACTTTATTTACAAAAGCTGGTGGTGGGCTGGATTTGATCCGCAGGCTGAGGTGTGCAGATCCCTGCCTTATAATACTTCGACCAGAGAGGTAAAGAAACTGAAGCCTAAGGAGGGGTTCTAGGAGCTGGGTTTGGTTGGGATCCCTGTCTCCCGGACAGTGGATACGCTTCCACGGCTCCACACAGCTCACTTAGCCGTGACTCTTAGCCTGATCTGAACTGCAGGCATCTGGGACTACACCTCTGAGGGAATGGTGCCTGGAAAAGACATGTGCCCCACTTCTCTCTCTCAAGAGATCAGTTTTCCCCGAGGTTCTTAGAGGGCTATAAAAAGCCCCTGAGCTTGCCTCCTGCAGGACATGCTGCCGATAAATTCCCCCGGCGCTGGAATGACCGCAATGTGGTGCCACATTCTGCCCCTGCCGCAGCCTGACAGCTGTGCCAGGGAGAAGAATTACGTCCGGCTGGCTCTGGACCTCCACCCTCACTTGAGGCAAGGCTGGGATTCCCCAAATGGAATTTTAGATGGAGGACAAGCCCTGCCTGGGGCCTCTTTCTTAGTTCCAGGAGGATGAGAGCTTCTTGAATTCTAAACACCAGAACTCTGAGGGCCACAGTGGGAGGAGTGGAAAGGGAAAGAGATAAAATCTCATGCCAGCTGCCTGGCCATATCACTCACTGACGGAGGGTGTTCCCTTTCCCTCCCCAGCTTCCCCGCAGCTTCTCTGCCCCCACCTTGAAATCTGGACCTAGTAAATCCTTGTAGTGTATCTAGCAAGTCCTTCCTGTAACTGACTCGGGGATGACCCTCCCGCATTCAGTGAAAAACTGAGGTTTGGAGGTGGGCAGGGCTGCATAAATAAGTGGGCCTTTCTAAGCCTCAGTTTCTTCATCTGTAAAATGGGGATACTTTAAAAAATATGTACAACACACTTTTAGTTATCTAGGAAAGTAAATCACGGGAAATAATTTTAAAACCCAACAGAGGGCAGAGTCACGATAAACATTCTTACTGAATTCCCTTGGGGGGCGAGATGGCAGTGCTCAAAAAAGATAAGTATCGCAAATAGATCAAAAATTTCTATGCATTTGCACACTGACATGAGCCCCATTCCTTCCCTGGGAACATACTTCATGGCCTAATGCAGAACTAGGTTTTGCCATAAACTTTTCTTTTTTAAAGATTTTATTTACTTATTTGACAGAGTGAGAGAACACAAGCAGGGGAGCAGCAGAAGGAGAGAGAGAAGCAGGCTCCCCACTGAGCAGGAAGCCCGATGTGGGCTCATGGGATCATGACCTGGGATCGTGACCTGAGCTGAAGGCAGATGCTCGACCGAATGAGCCACCAGGAGCCTCTGCCATAAACCGTTAATACAAAATCGTATTCACATTTTTAGAATTCACATACATGCCCAGCTATACACACGGTACAGACACTCTTAACTCACAGCTGTAGGCAGCGGTACTGGATGGAATTTCCCCCACGAAGCAAATGGCATATTTTATGTACAGAAAGACTAAAATGCATTGAGCTCATGCTCGTGCGAGCATGAGAAGACCCCGCGTGCAAATGTAGCCCCTGACTCCTGGTGAGCACTCGCGGGCTCTGCTTATAGAATATCTGCTGTGTGTGAGACACCGGGCATGGGAAGACAAGACTGTCTCAGACGAGACACTCACAGATACTTAGCAGGGGCATTTCAGTTAGTGCAATAGAATCTTCTAAAGACTGAGGAGGCCGGAGGAGGTAGAAGGGGGATGTAGCAGGGATGTTTCCACAGCGGGGTGATGGTGAGCCGGTCTCTTTCCAGGAGGGGGAATAGCAGAGACATCTTTCTGAGACTCAGTTTTTGTATCTGTCCAACGGGAAGATGTCTCAGCTGCCCACTTCACAGGGCTTTTGCCAGAGTTGAGAGAAACTACAGAAGAGAAACTCAGGTTGGAAGGGTTCACAGAGAAAGGATTTTAGTGGGTAATTCCGTCTGAATGTCCCTATGACATAAGTTCCTTCTTGCCCACAGCAACCCCTGAGTATAGGACTGCGGAGTGAGAGCGGGTATGATTACCAGAGGCCACGTGGGCTCTGAACGAAGGCTTCACAGTGCTCACCATCCCAACACTATGTTGCCATGGACACAACCGGTAAACGTGGAAATGCTCCTAAAAGTTAGAAGTGTTCTAAAAATGTATGTTCTCCTGTTGCAGAGCGAGTGGCTGAGCCAGGGCTAGGCTGTGGGATTCTGCTTCCATGGCCGGACCCATGTCTACTCTAGCACCATGTTCTGGGACATTTATTGGAGATTGGTCTTCTGGGGCTAGAGTTCACACACCCTGGGAGCCCACAGCGGAGGGCAGGGTGGGGTAGGGAAGGAGAAGCCCCAAGATGAACAATGGCATCTCTAGAGGTCCAGGGGGCACAGGTTTTTATGTTGGGCGGAAGGGGGAGATGTGTTCAGATATATTATGTTATGAACTACAATAGAAAAATTGCTTGGCTTTTCAAAGATAAAGTGAGACATTTCAGAAGACTACTTGGGGTAAAAGATCCAGACCCTTGAGTCCCACTTGGCTGAAAAGTATTAAAAGACAGTGCTCGCGATAGCCACAGGGAATGCAGACAGGTGTTTGGGCAGGGTCAAGGATCATGATAAAAGCAGGTCACTGCTTGCCGCAGTGAGCCCATCAGACTCAGCTGAGAGCTGTGCAAAACGCGCACGTACCCACACCTCCCTCCAGACCCACCGATCAGATCTCTGGGGGCATATTTTCAGTGGGCTCCACGGGAGAGGATTCTGATCCCAGCTGGAGTCAAATGGACAAGTCAAGAGTGGGCCTCGGGGCAGGCTGGAGAAGGTGAGAGCAGAAACAGGAAACTCCCATCGGGTGGAGGAGAAGAAGCCATCCAAGACATTTTTCAATAAGAGTCAACAGGATTTAAGGTCTTACTGGATGAAGGATGAAAGCAAAGGAAGCAATGAATACGGATGAAATCTATGTTTCTGTGTCCCTGAAGTGAGACTCATTGAAATGGAGAATCCTGGAGCTGAAAGTGGCCAAATCCAACTTCTACTCTATGAATTTTGTATTTTTTCATTCATTCCCTCATCATCTCAACAGACGTCTTTCGAACATTTACTATGTGCCAAGCATGACCCTAGGTGCTAGGGGAAGAGCTGTGAACAGAGGTAAGAAGGGCCCTGGCCCCACAGAGCTCACGTTCACAGCCAATTCAATCCCACGACTGATTATAATTATGAAAATAGCAGCCAAGGAGGAAGAAGGGCAAGGTGCCGGCGGCCCCTGGAGAAGGGAGCTGGAGCTTGGGGGATTGGGAAAGATGGCCTTGAGGAAGTAGGGTTTGAGCGGACTGCGAAGAGGAGCAGGTAACAGGTGGAGGTACAAGGACCAGTGTGTGCAGACCCCACAGCAAGAGACGGACAGGGACCCAAGGTACAGTGGTGACAGACACGGCAGGGCCTTGAGGGCGGCCACAGGGATTATAGTTTATATCTTAAGAACACTGAGAATGCACGAAGGGTTTGAACATGATCAGATCTATAGTTTAAGTGACCTTCGTCAATGGCATTAGGTCCTCTTCTTCCTGATTTCCATCCTTAGGCGTAATTTACAAGACCCGTTAAAACTTTTCACAAAGCGTATATTTAAATAAAAGACAGATACTTCAGCTGGAAGTCCTGTTCCCTGCAGTTCGCAAAAAGGCCATGCCTGTAGAAGCCACTTGAATATTACGTGACAGTTGTTCTTTGCCTATATATTACTGTGGTCCCGGCAGGGGCCATTCTGTGGTTCCCCGATCTGTGGCCATTTAACCTCGGCTTCCTTATGTCCCTGGGCAAGTCCAATTCTCATAGTGGATAATTCTTTTCATTCGTCTGCTTCTCCCAGATCAGGCCCAAATCGGCCTCTGTTTGATCTCTTGTACAGCCTTCTGGAGAGGCATTCTATTATCTCTTCTGTAGGACTGATCCCGCGGCCCCCTTTCCAATGCAGTCTTGTTCACAAACAGCCCCATTTCCTCCAATAGCTTCTCACGTGGTTGTGTTGTTAACAGAAAAAGAGAAACAGGAAGGGTGATCTGATTTGGTGGTGAATAAGAGGAGTTCAAAACTGGGTCATTTGGAGGTTGAGTTGACCTCCGGATGGAAATGCACCCCAGGCAGGAGGTAAATAATGCAGAAGTGGACCCAGCTCATGGCTGGAGGTGGACACTGAGGGTCACCCTCACGGGGGCGTGGCTCTCTACAAGAGGGAGTGGAGAGAGAGGGCTGAGGTGGTGCGGGGAGGGGGGCAAGAGTCCTCAAGGAAGAAAAAGCGAGTGAGCCAGAGGGGAAGACGGAGAATAACAATTCGTGAGCACCTGCCATGGACCAGGTTCTGGGCACTGGGCAAATACTACCACAGTCCAGTTTCCCAGGTCTGGGGGTCATTCTTCCTGCTTTGCAGACCGAGGGGACAAGACTTGGTTGGGTAACTTGCCTGAGGGCAGGAGAAGCCCAGAGACCGTGAGCACAGAGAACAGAGGGCTTGGGGGACAGGAGGAGAGGCAGGAAAGACTTCTGGGTGGGATGGAGCAGTGGATATTTAACGTAGACTTATTTGATTCCAAAACCCATGCTTTCCTCACCTCCACCAAGTAGTAGGAATACATTTTGAGGAGTCAGTAGTGGGTCAATAGCGCTACAGAGAAGTCCAGGAGATGGAACTTCGAGGAGGTGAGAGATGAGACAGCATGGAGCCATTTGTGACCCTGAAGAGTGGGCTTTCTGCAGAAGGTGGGATTGGAAGGGAGAATGCCGCGGTGCAGGGAGTTCGGGGGGACGGAGCTGGAGGCTGACATGCTGACTGTGTACTTGAGAAGTCTGGCCAGGAAAGGAAGGAGGAAAATGCATAGGGGTAGAGAGAGAGAGAGGAAGAGAGAGAGAGAGTGTGTGTGCACGTGTTAGCGGGGACTTTACTTTTCTGTTCAGTTGCATGTTTTTTTCCGAAGGGTGAGAAAAGTAGGAGAAGCTGATGGTATCCAAGCATAGGATTGTTTTTCCCAAGCAAAGATCAGAATGGAGTAATGATAGGCTTCTGGCAGGGGTTACGGAGGGAGGAACTTACTTGGCAGGGTGCTCAGCCATGTGAGAAGGGGGGTTTGAAACTGGTATTTGAGGGAGAGGCAGAAAAAACCTTGACTACAATGGAGAAGCCAAACACCATGGAGGCTGAGTGGGATAAGGACATGGAAGCAGTGCCCTGTTACAGCAGAAGCCTCTACGGGGAAGAGAGTATGGCCCCATATGACCACATACACCCATAGCAGAGAGTGGCTGAAACCCAAGCAACTGTATTTGGTAAATATAATAGCTATCACTCCTGAATGTTTCCTAAGAGCTAGCCTACGTGTTTTACCTTTCCCCATGACATTGCAAATGAAATGAAACTAAAGGTCAGAGAAATTAATTTATCCAATTTATACAAGATCAAACAGCTAGAAAGTCGCAGCCAAAACTCAAACCCTTGGGGCATCTGGTTGGCTCAGTTGGTAGAGCATGCAACTCTTGATCCCAAGGTCATGAGTTCAAGCCCCACGTTGGGATTGGAGCCTACTTAAAAAACCAAAACACCTCAAACCCACATTTATCCATTCTCTGAACCATTCAGCTTTACTGAGTCTTGAGGCTGACAAAGATGATGTCACAAAACATATTTGGATGGAAAAGATGAATATGGTTGAGTATTCCTTTCAGAAGGCCAGTAATGGATAGGAGTAGAGAATGAACTTGGATGTCAGGGAAGAGGTATGTCTGCATGGGAATTCATGGCCTTGGTGGTGGAAGTTGGGTGGTAAGTTACTATACAGAGCTGAGTCTAGGAGTAGCTACAGGTTGCTTGGCCCATGGAAGCTGGATAAGGAAGATGTGGCCTTCCTAACATGGATCTCAAAGCTGGTCCAACAGAGGCACAATAGTTAGAATGGGTTCTTCTACTATCTCTTGAGCAATAAAAATCTTATTTAATGAAAGGCAGAGTTTCAGATTATTTCCTGAGTTGCCCAGCAGACAATGTAATCTCCCAAAGGATACAGACTGCAAAAGAAATTCCATCTTGGGTTGAATTCAACTCGTTGAAGAAGACCTAGCTGTGAAGTGGAAAGGAAAGGAGGCTTGGGGAAATCGGTGGCTTCACATGAGACTGGCAGATCAGACATAACCTCGGACATTAAGAAGGCATATGACAAAATCAGAAAAAAATTAGACCAAAATCTTGAAAGAGAGGATGGCTTGAGAAGACTGGAAAGTTTGCAGAGGCAAAATTATGAAGACACAGCCGGTCAGTAGGCATGAATAAACTGGATAAATAAGAGAAAATGGACACATTGGCGTACATATTAATATTTTCTCAGTCACTCAGAGATGTTTTTTGGACGGTGGTCCAATTATTGAAGGTCAGAGATGGGTTTTCAAGAGATAAGCACCACAAAGGAGCTCCAGGATACAGAGAAGATTAGGACACAGACCCTGTCTTTGAATTGGACACAAAGCTGTCTAGCTCAGTCCTTGAAACAGAGTAGGGACTCAAAATCTGTCATCAGAGTTAGACCAGCTTGTGCAAAGACCAAGTGAAGCTTTATAAAGTAATTTTATTATGTGGAGTCTAATGAAAAAAGACTGTAATTACAATAGCATTTATTGAGAGGGTCCCACAGGCTAGGCATTGTTTCAAGTATCTTCCATGCATTTAAGATTTACAGCAACCCCAAGAAACAGGTATTATCAGTTTCTATATTTTTTTTATCCTTCTATGAAGACAGAGAATTAGTTAATTTGTCCTCTAGAAGGTGGTGTCTATGGCCACCAGTCTATGATTCTCTTTGTATGATATTCATGAATCAGGAAATCCTACCAGAAGGGATTTTATCCTAAGTGGTTTCTTGGTCTGTTCTGGCATCATATAAATCTTGCTTTACTCTTGCTTTACATATGGTGTTAGAAGAGAAGTCCTAATTTCCAGGTTTATTTTCATTCTTGAGTTGGTTGACTTTGGTGGTGAGTTTTTGTGCTGTCATCGCTGCTGAAGATCTGAGCAGCACAGCTGAGGTGTGAAGGAGGCAGCTGGAGCTGGAGCAGGAAGACATGGCGTCCAAGCCTCGCTCTAGGGCTTGGGCAGGTCACCTGCCACAGCGGAGGCAGTCAGCAGTAAGCTTAATATCAGGACTTTGGTTCAAACCCAGCTCAGTCCCTTACCCAGCAAGTGACTGGGCAAGTTCATGTCAGTGACCCACCCCTGCTGCTCTGGACTGGAGGGGAGCCCCCTGACATTCATATGCGGAAGCCCTAGCCTTCCAATGTGACTGTATTTGGAGACAGGGCCTTTAGGGAGGTAACTAAGGTGAAATGATGCCATAAGGGGTGGGCCCTAATCTGATAGGACTGGCGTCCTTATAAGAACAGGAAGAGACACCAGAGAGCTCTCTCTCCTCCCACGCGCACAGAGAAGATGTCAGGTGAGGACACAGCCAGAAGGTGGATGTCTACAAGCCTGTAAGAAAGGCCACACCAGGAACCAACCTGATCTTGGACTTCCAGCCTCCCAAACAGTGAGAAAATAAATTTGTTGCTTAAGCCACCTGGTCTGTGCTATTTTGTCATGGCACCCTACCAAACTAATACACCTGCCAAGCCTGCTTTCCTATGATGATTTCACTTGCTATCGTTATTAACACTGAAGTGTAGTTTCCTCCCCGGTATCGGGGGCACGACAATCCCATTCCCCTCGCGGTAGGTATGGGGTTGAAATGAGACCTCTTCTTCTTAAACCTTCCCTGACAACAGAAGTGAGTGCACACACCCACCTGGGGACAGGGGCACAACAAAAAAGTTCTGCTGGAATGCCTTTTCAAGCCTCATGTTTTATTTCGAAATGTATACGGGTTTCACATTCTAATTCATATATGGTTTAATTCATAAGATGAATTCAGAAGATGTTTGCAGTTATTTATCAAGGTAGACAACTTAAGATCTAGATAGATAGCCTGGTCTTGTGTGTCCCGGCCACATGACCACTTCACTCACATTTTGAGAAGGCCTTTGCAAGTCACAAAGAACTGTTCTGAAGCATATTCTCTTTTAAAAGTCAGCAGTACAATTAACCAACTTAGGGTGCACTACCAAGTGTGTTCTTAGTGAGCTCCTACTGTGTGAGAGGCACTGTGTCAACAGAGTGACCACACAGATCCACTCCCTGCCTTCTAGAAGCTTCCATTTTTGCAGGGAAGGTAGGTGCAAAGCATATAGTGTGATAACTAACTCTGAGTAACAGCACATTGAGACAAAAGCTGTGAAGGAGAAGGAAGTAGGCTGGGAAAGCCTGCAGCATGGGCGAGAGCTCTCGAACGTTCTGAGTACTGACAGAGCCCCAGGAAGTCCGGCTTCCTAGGAAGAGTGCTCTGGAGACAGCCTTCCTGAGTGAAGTGTGAGTTATTAAGCATTTTAAGCTAACTGAATTATTGTCACCCTTGGTCTGTCTAAGGAGGGCGCAGTTGTCCCACAATTCTGAGTAGGCTAGCTATGGATTTTTGTACTGGGGACCAGACGGGATGATATGTGACAACTTTCTCTACGTCAGGGGTGAGTGGTGGGCTCTTTGCTTTAAATGTACCCTGTGGGAGGTGGAAACCGAGGACTGACGGACGTCAGAGGTGCCTCTTCTCTGTTTTTCCTCCCTGGTGAGTGTGTAGCTCTTTGTAAACATGTCCGGCAGTCAGTTAACAGGTGAGAACTGCTGTACAAATCACAGCCTCAGTCTCCAGAGAGCCAACCGGAAGCCCCGTCCATTTCCTGCCTGACCTTCCAAGTCTGGAAGGAGAAGGTGTATGCAGTATTTTGGGCTGGGACAAGGTGGGTGGAGAAGGTGTCCCAAGCATCTTGAACTGGAAGCTGGGGTCCCCTAGAGCCCTGGGGAGCCCGTAAGCCTGGCTGTCCCGAACTGGGAGTGCCGGCCAGCTTATCCTGAAACCTGCTCACGCACTCATCCCTGACCCCGTGCTGTCCTAACTGCTTCCACACCCCTGGTCACTGTTCCCGCCCCCACCCCCCACCTTGGGGGCCTCAGCACAGCAAACAGGCAGATGGAGGAAAGGTGTGAGCTTATTAGGGAGGCAGAGGAATTTTCCATTAATAATAATAACAACAAGAATAATGCTTCTCACGTCAGCCGGTTTACCAAGCGCATTGGCACCTGTGATCTCTCCACCTCCAGAGGCGGGAGGTTTGGACCCTGGTGTTCCGATTCCCAGCCTTAGGCACTGCCCACATGGCCAACAGGCCACTTCTTTGCAGACACATGCCTTTTGAAGTGTCTAGGCCTTTTTTAAAGTGCCCCCCCTCAAGTGCTGCTCTCTTTTCTCATGTCAATTTACACATGTCCTCCCCAACCCCTGAAACTTCTATCAAACACACTCAACTGCTGAAAAAGCGTGGGAGCAAGAAAGGGCCTCGCAGAGACCATCAATCCAACTTTGTCACTAGTCCAGAGAGGGAGAGGGATTGGGCGAAGGTCACACAGCTTGTCAGAGCAGAGCCCGGGCTCCGACCCCCACGCGCACGCTGGCACGCCCGCCTGTCCCTCCTCCCCTCAATGCCCTAGGCAGCGGCAAACTCGCGGGGCGACGGTGGGGGCTTCACACGTCCCGGTGTTGGGGAGTGTACCTGCCAACCCCATCTTACCCTTCCAGAGGGGCACGGGGTGGGAGGAGCTCGCTGTCCTCAGGAATCCTGCGGGGCATTCTTTCCTGAAGTTGACTCTGAGCGTGTGGAACGGGTCTTCCACACAGGAGGCCACTCGGCCCCGGGACGCGAGGGACTAGTCTACACCCGAGCTGCCCCGGCGGCAGGAGGCACCTGTCCACCCTGGCCCGGGCCTCCCACCCCCGACCCCGCGCCGGCGCCCGCTCCGACCCCCCCTCAGCACCCCCACCCCTCTCCCTCCTCCTCTTCCTCTCCAGCCCCTGGACCGCCGTTCCCCCTCCCCGCCCCGCGCAGGGGCCAGTGCGGGCGCCGCGGCTCCTCTTACCCCGGCCTCGGTCCATGGCGCCGGCGGTCCCCGGGCGCGCGGAGCAGGGCGCAGCGGCTCCGGCGGGGCAGGCGGCGGCTGGCGCTGCGCTCTCCAGCCCGGCCCCGGGGGAGCGCCCTCCGCGCGTCCCCTCCCCCAGACAGGATGCCCGCCCCGCGCCCCCGCCCGCGCGCGCCCGCCCCGCCACGCCGCTCCCGGAATAGCCCCGGAGCACGCCTCGCCCCCTGGGCGGCTGGCCGGCCGGTGTCCCGGGCCCCGCACGCGCCCTCGCCCCGCCCAGCCTCGCGCGCGCCCCCGCGCCCGGCCCGCTGAGGCCCGAGGTCCCACTGCCCGGTTCCCGCGCTCTCGCTCCCGCGCGGCACCCCCCAGCCCCGCCGGCGCGGTCTTCCGCTCTGCTCGCCCTCGGCTCGCGATGGGGGGCTCACTGTCGCACCTTCCAGCGCATTCCATCTGCAGACTGCCCAGACTGTTAGAACATGTCCCCCGCCCCCCACCTCCCCCGTGGAGTCAAAACCTCTCCCTGCAGCTGCCACTCATTTCCTGACTCTGGGTGTATGGTCTCCGTTCGACACGTCTTGCCTGAGCACTTTCTAGTGGCAGAGAGCAGCCCGGGCGCTACGCGGGTGCACCGTCAGTAACGGTGTGAGAGCAGAGTGAAATAATAATAACGGAGAGCTCCAAAAAGAAGATCGTCGAAGACAAGGACACACAGAGACGATTAAAAGGTGGGCAGTGCTTGGGACACTTCCAACTTTTGAGATTCTTTGTGTATTAACAGACGAAGAAATATCAAAACGGAGGGACACAGTGGAGTGGAAGTGAATACTTTTAGCATACAAAATATAGTGCAGTGTAAGTGTGCTCTTTCCAAAATAATCACGGCATGGAGAAAAAATACTGCTGTGGCCAGTGTGGCTGGCCCAGGCATGGGAGTTAAGTTTAAAATTGTATGAGGAACGTCAGCTTCTTTCATCCTATTAGTGTATCTCTGTGAAAACAGGCACAACTCATTTACAGACAATATCAAATGTCTAAATTGAAGACCTTTTATAAGGTGAAGTCCAAGCCCAGTTGTCCTCCTAGACACCCTTCCTCCCCAGGATGGACCAAGTCTCTGTTTTCAGTTTTGACTAGGGAACTCCTTTGACTTAGAACGTCCTGGCATTGGGAACCTTGTGCAAAGGCAGAGAGAGGAGAAACAGCTTGGGAAAGAGAATCCCGCATCTTCCTGAACTGGGAGTCTTTTCTCCGTTGCTTTTATGGACACGTTGTAATTAATGCTGCCTTCAAAAAAGTGCTGTGTTGTTTGTAGTGTGTATGGGTGAAATGTGGTGTACTGAAGAAAACAATAGGTTTTGAGTTTGAAAACTTGTGTGTGATGTCTTGTTCTATGTATGAAGTGCATAAGACTGGCTTGCTCATTGTGCTTGGGGAGACCTCTTATTGACCTCATAGAGCTGTTGAGAGGGCAAATGAAATGATGGTACAAACCCACTTTATAAACCATAAATAGCTATAAAAATGTGAGCCATTATTATTTTCCAAGTTCCTCTTTGTTCCTGCCTACTTTTCCAATTTGAAAAGGTCAGTTTAAATTCTAAAGCAGACAACCAACAATTTACAAGTGGATTAAGTTCCCCAAGTTCACTGTTGGAACTCTGAAACCCTTGGAAATAAGGCTGTAAATGGCAGTTACGTTCCTAGGCTAGCTCACTAATAATTTTAAAAACATAATTTTTAATATGCAAGAATAAAATAATATAAAATATAACAATGGCAAAGGCAGAGGCTTTGGTAGATTTTTAAAAGAAATTTCAGAAAATTTCAAGGACTTGGGTTCATCAGAGAATTGGAACAGAAAAGTCAAAAGGGCTAAGCAGAATTTATATGGATCTGTGGAATAATTTATGGGGTGGGATTAACTGAGCTGTGGACCCGGTTAAATGTATAAATGGGAGAACACAGTCTGTGCACAGTTCTGCTAAGGATTAGCAGAAAGAAGGGGTTCTGGAGGTGTAGTGGTTCTGGTTTAGATAATTACTCATAATGCCCACTGGGTGGCACTGTTGACTAAGTTGACTACAGCTTGGTTGCTGTCAGGCTCACCGAATGAAAAACCCTGTTTGTGGGTTCTCAAAGTATAACTATATATATTTTTTCTGTCCTTTTCATTTAATGGGGTCTATAGGCACCATAAAAATGACACCACATTTCATCAGTTCACTTAGGATTATGTGTTGTATTCTGTGCAAGTTCCTATTGGGAGAACTAACATGAAGTAGGAAAGGGCTCTGTCCTCAAGGAATCTACAATCTAGTAGGGGAGATAAATATGTACAAGTTATTATGTGAAAAGTACCAGAGGAGAGAAAGTGCTCTTGGAGTTCATCAAGACAAGGCAAGAATTTCTTGCCAATCACGGAGACAGTACTGGATGACGGACATTTGGGTGAGCCCACAATGGGGGGATTACATGACAGGTAGAGCAAACAGTGGGAGCAGAGCCCCAGAGATGGGAGGCCGCAGGACGTGCCTGCAAAGCCATTTGGTTTGGCACAATCGTGGGGTGTTGGGTGGTAAGCACTGGGGAAGGGCTGGGATGGAGATTGTGGATACCCCGTTTCCTCCTTCCCTTCCCATGTCTCTGCATGAGTGCAACCCTCGGAGAGGATTTTTTTTTTTTTTTTTTTTGCTCTGTATTAGGCTTGTCTGGGGCTGTCTAAAGAGTTCTGTGTGGACAGCTCCAGCTCTGTAAAAAGATATCAAATTTGATCCCGGTGAACAATACCAGGAAGAAAGCTTTCAACTCCCTCGTGCTCCCAGTCTTGTGAAAACAAATGATACTCCCCAGTCTCATTCTCAGCTTATCAGGCGAAGCTGGGAAGCCCTGGGAAAGAAAAATTTGGAGGCTA
Organism: Ursus maritimus; assembly: GCF_017311325.1. Lineage (NCBI taxonomy): Eukaryota > Metazoa > Chordata > Mammalia > Carnivora > Ursidae > Ursus > Ursus maritimus. The sequence continues at coordinate 23,547,901 of NW_024423897.1, forward strand.
AAGATTCTGCGTCCCAGTGAAAGAAACATACTCTATCTAGCCTTCTACCCTGTCACCTTGCCTCTAGGTCCGTTTGCACCATGGCCACCAAAGTGAACATTCCGGGACCCCAATCAGATCCCCCGTAAAAATACGTGATGGGCCTCCCCTCTGCCCTCAGTGTAGAATCCATGTTCCTTATTATGGTGCCTTCTTCATTGACCCCCTTCCTTAGGGCAGACAAGCCACTTAGGAGACCCTGGGAAGAGTAAAGAAAACCACAGATCAGCTGTTCAGACCTGGGTTCTTGAACTGACTCTGTTGCTCTGTGAATCTCAGTTCTTCGGCTGGGTTGTCAATGTTTAATTTCCTACTTGCTTCTCTCCTTGGCTTTCCCTGGCCCCCCAGATTGCGAGCAGTGTGAGGGTAGGTGCAGCGTCTTACTCCCCGCTAGATCCCTACAGCCTAGTAGCACCTGGTGAGTGATCGTAAGTACTGTGGCGTGAGTCCGTGAGGAATTGCTCAAGGGCTCCTAAGGCTTCCTTTGGTGCATGTGTCCTGGAGGGTGCTGTTTATCCTTTGGGAGGGTTTGTTTGCTCAGTTATTTGCAGGGGGAAATGAGAGTGCATGAGGGGTTCTGCAAGCACTGTGTCTGTGGCCGTCTTGCTGCATGCTGCTATGGGCAGGCAGCCCAGCCCACCGGACTTCTGCTCAGCTCAGGGCCCCTCTCCCAAGCTCCTTTGTGCAGAGTGAGCCACAGAGCCCCCTGCTCGAGCGTCTGCCCAGGGCTGGTGGCTGGATGAAAACTTCTCTTGTTCCACTCGGCACAATGTCACCATTATGGCCCCTACCCAGGGAAATGACACATGTCTGCTGGTCTACCCTGGGCCCCGGAAAGCAGATAGAGATCTGGGTGGTGGCTGCTGGGAGAAAGAGAAAGAGTTTCACGGATGAAAACCCCTCCTTTGGTCTCACCTTCAGATTTCTGTTCCAGGGCCTGGGGCTCCTACCTGTACCCAGGCCACCGGGCTCGGCTTCAGTGGTGAACGGAGCCCGGTGAGCTGGTTGTGTCTGGAGGAAAGGAGCTTTTGTTTTTATGCCTAAAGGCTGCATGAAGCCTGTCTCCTCTCATAAGGTCCTTTCTCAAAAAAAAAAAAAAAAAAAAAAGGCACCCTTGGCTCCTTATGTGAGGCTCACTCCCAGAGTGCCTGAAGGGCCAACCAGGGGAGGGGTGTGTGTGAGTGGCCAGGGGAGCACTCAGGTCCATGGCAAAGGAGAGCCTTGCTGTGCCATCAGAAGGGCCAGTAGCCAGCTGCCTGGGGCCAGTGTGGCCAGCAGGAACATGGGCCTAGAACGGCCACGTTTTTAGACTTTTCTGGAAAAACCCAGAATCCAGCTTTTAGTGTAAAACCTCTTGATTTAAAAATGTTGGTAATGAATTCCAGTTGCTTGAAAACATTGCCAGATGGTCTTCATTTGGCCTGAAGCTACCTTTGTGGAACCTTGAGGGAGATTACAGTCTTCCAGGGAGTCTGTCCAGCGGGGTGCGTCCACCTGACAGCCCGAGGTGTGTCCAGCCCCTAACACTGCGGCATGGGCTAACTCTGTTCTGAGGGGCTGCATGGCATGCCCCGTCTTCACCTCCATGCTGCAGGATGAGACCGGGCTGCTGAAGTCCAAAGGGAATTTCTGAATCCCGGAACCAGAAAAACTTCAGAGCAGAAAGTAACTGGAAAGGTTAGGCGGGATGGTCTCTTCATTGTCAGGTAAGGAAACTACAGCCCAAAGGGGGGAAGAAACCTTACCCGAAAGCACACAAGGCCTAAGTGGCAGGGCCAGGAGTGGTGTCCAGAACTCCAGACTTGATGTCACTGGAGCCACTCTCCCGCCCCCATAAATGTCATTTTCTGCCACTTGTGAGACACATTGGGGAGAGCAAGATGAAAAGCCGGATCTTCAACCTCTCCGAACCCTTGGTGACTCATCTTTAGATCATCATCTAAAAATCGGGGGCTAACAACAGCTCCCTCACACGGGGCTGGGAGGCTTCAATGTGACCGTGTATGTAGCGTGCTTGGTGCCTGGCCTGGCACAGAGGAAGCGTTCTCCAAATGCAGCTCGCACTCCGGTTAGGGAGGTCGTTGTACAGTGGCCAAGTGCGCGGACCTGGGGGTGAGACATCCCTGCGTTCAGGTTCAGGCTCTTCCGTGCACAGCTGTGAAACCTTGAATGAATGACGAGCGAGAGCTCAATCTGCTCATCGGTAAACGGAGGGTGAAAGAAGTATCCAGAGGATTAAACAAGCTATGTCAGGTGCTCAGTCCAGCGCCCGACGCATGTCAGTGTGAGGTATCATTGTCATCAGTACGGGTTTCCTCTGCAGAAGTGGTCAGATGCTGCAGGACATGTTAAGGGAAACTGAAATCGCAGCCACACGCCCAGGCTGCCCCCTGCAGGGCGGTTTATGGAAATCAAACCATTGGAAAGGAGAGAGATTCTGCCAGGTTCCTCCTTCCCTTCAAGAACACCTCATATTCTGAAGTAGGAGGCAGACAGAGCTTCCGGCTACTGTTGCCCACAGGGTCTGTTAAGGGGTGGACTTTTGTGTGTATATTTTTAAAAAGTGAAACAGCGCTGCTATTTTGTCAGAAGGACAAATTGCACGGGACGATTTCTCCTGGTCCGGGTGGGTCAGACCCTGTCCGTGAGTTAGACAGTAAATTCTGTATCCACAGGTAGGCGTGGGAGACTTCACTTGAGGCTCCCCTGCTAAGGTGAATTTTCTCTCGGAGCTAGCTTATTGGTCGTGACTCCTTTGGTGGCAAGTGACAAAATCACAACTCAAACCAGCTGAAACCAAAAAAGGCATTCATTCACTCAGAGGGTACCCGGGGAGCTGAAGCGCTGAGGCCGGCAAGCAGAGCAGTCACCGCTTTGCCTCTGTCCCCTGCCTCTGCCTGCCTCTGCTTAGTCTTCATCCTCAGGTGGTGTCTCCCAGTCTGTGGCGAAGGATGTCGCGCCGTCTCTCTTAATAGGTGGAGGAGATGCAGGGGAGAAAGTCGGTCCTCTTGTCCTGCAGTTCCTGCGTTGGCCAGAGGGGGCACTGGCAATCCGGGTAAGCCACCTGGTCTAGGAATGCGGGAGATGCTGAGCGGTCAAGGGCACTGCACACTTCCCTGGAGGCCAGCTACTGAACATACATCATTCCGTCCTTACCACCCTGTGAAGTAAGTGCTGTCGTTCCTGTTTTGCAGGCTAATTTCACACACCATATTAGCGTGCTAGGGCTGTCCAAACAAAATCCCACCGACTGGGCGGCTTGAACAATGGAGATTTATTTGTTCACAGCCCTGGAGGCTGGAAGTCCAAGCTCAAGGTGCCAGCAGAGTCGGTGTCCTCGGAGGCCTCCCTCCTGCTGCCTCTACACACGGGCTTTCCTCTGTCCCCTGGTGTCTCTGTGTGTCCCAATCTCCTCTTCTTACAGGGTTACCAGGCTAATTGGAGTAGGGCCCGCCCTAATGGGGAAAACACATCTCCTCCCCTCCCACTTCTGTCAGACAGAGCAGTGCTTCCCAAAGTGTGGAATTCAGACTGCTGGTGGAAGTGTGGGTGGATCCGGATGTTACACAGACCACCACATTTGAAGGGTTACCAATTTCTTTGAATTTGTATTAAAAGCACATCACTTGTCCTTACGAATCTGTACTTTCACTGATATTGCTTTAAAATAGAAATGTCAGGTATCAGTCCATTGAAAGAAAAATATCACGTAAATCACATTAAGTAAATAAAGAATCTGATGAAAATTGAGAAGGTCGTGTTTGAGTAACTGAAATTTGGGTAACACTTTTGGTCACAGGCATAGATGTCACCTTACTTTTGACCTGATTCATCTCTACATTGGCCCTTATTTGCCCCGAGGACTCACCGTGTGAGGGTGTGTGTGTGTGTGACTGCAGGCCTTTGGTTTCTCGCACCTGTGCTCCTGTGCCAATCATCTTGGACCAGGCCAGGTGAAGAGGCAAGGGGGCTCCTGGGTGGAAATGAGAGGCTGGCCCTCGTCTTCACAGCTTCGGGATCTTATTTATTGGGGGTCTCACTCCAGGGCTCTTGAACGGCGGCAGCAGCTCACGGCCGCGTATGTAAGTAGGTCTTTATCATTGTGTAGGCAAGATTTTGAGCACCTTGAAGTCTGATGTGAAATGAAGCACTTAAAACTTAATTCCACATGGGGTCTTAACGGAGTTGGCATAGTTCCGTGAACTTAATTACTGTGGGTTTTAGCAGTGCCTTCCCCTCCTTGAATTTCAAGCCCCTCCTCTCCATGTTGGGCTCTGTTCAGCGGCCACTGCAGCTGCCGACACCTTCCACAGCTCGTCCCACGTTTCTGCTCCAGGTGCCTGGTGAGGATGACGGGCCCCAGTGCAGGCGAGCTGGCTGCCCGGCCTGCTCTGCTCAGATGCTCGGTGGGCCTGTTTCTGTGGCTGCAGAATGCGGCCATTGTACTGACTTTAAGCTCTCACATTCTGTGATTTCTGCGCTCCCCCCTTTATGTTCTGCTTTATTAATGTAAGGTTGCCCCCCAGTGTTCAAAAAGGTCATGTGCATGGAGAAAAGGTTCCCTTCTTCAGAAAGGCTGGCACAAACGTGCTGGCGTTTGTCTGTAAAAGGAAGATGTTTTAGAGAGACGCTTCTCTAACCTCACTATGTGTGTGAATCACGAGGCGGTCTTACTAAAACACAGGTGGGGACTGAGTAGGTCAGGGGGGCGGCCTGAGATTCGGCATTTCTCCCAAGCTCCCAGCTGACTCCAGCGCGGCCGGCTGGGGACCCCACTCCAGGTAACGAGGCTCAGAGCGATTTTCCCTGCGTCTAGTAGATGCACAACCACAGTGCAATCCGGACGATGTCCGCAAAGCCTGAATGCATGAGAAGCATTCAGTCTCCCTGCATGTCCTGGACCCTGCCTTCCTTTCCTCTCCTCCTCCTCCTCCTTTCTCCTTCTCCTCTTCTTCGTCCCCTTCTTTTTCTCCTCCCTTCTCTTCCTTTTCCTCCCCCACCTCCTTCTCCTCGTCCTTCTTCTTTTTAAAGTAGGTTCCAGGCCCAGTGTGGAGCCCAAGGAGGGGGCTTGAACTCATGACCCTGAGATCAAGATCAAGAGCTGAGCTGAGATCAAGAGTTTGGATGCTTAACCAACTGAGCCACCCACACACCCCGCCCCCCTTCTAATCTCATTCTCCCCTTCACTCACTCCTCTCTGTCTTCACTGGAACATTCAGTTCCTCAAATACACCAAACTCTCACCAACCACCGTGCCTTTGCACATGCTATCTCTGTGCTTAGAGTGCTCCCACCCCTACCTTTCCCTTGCGTACTTCGTTTTCGTTCTTCAGTGAGTATGAGAAGCAAGTTCCTTTCCGCTCCTCTCTCTGGTACTCCATTTGTTGTCTGTGCGGTCGTTATCTTCGTGTGTCATCTCTTTTTCTGTTACTTACTTACCATCTGTTCTCTCCTCTAGACCAGAGCCACAGGAGAGCTCACACTGCCTTAACACTGTTGAATCTTCAGTGCTCCTGCCTCTCCCCAGATGCTCAGTAAGTATTTGCTGTGTGTGTGTGTGTAGGAAGGGAGCAAAGGAGCGTTTGTTAGTGTCCTTTTGCACATTTGAGCCACCTGTCTGGAGGGGCCATGGTGGGGATGATTTTTAGAAGAGTCATGTGATGAGTGGTTCGGAGAGGAGATATGTTTAAGCCACATCCCATCTTCAGAGATGTCAAAAGTGAGGTAAGTGTTTATCTTAGGGTAGAAATAGGAAATACAGTAGAAACAGAGTAAGTAACATTTCTTAGAGTTAGGGCAATTTAGTTTATGAAATGTTGAATTAAACAAAGGTACTGCAGGGCTTTGTGGGACTTTTGGCAATGTACGTTGTGGGTCTCTAAGGGGAGGGCAGTGGCTGTGGCAGGGACACTGTGATTCACTTACCCAGAGGCCCTTCTTTGCCCATCTCTTTCTTTCTCAGCACAGCACTCGCCACCCACTATTGAGGCTCAAAATGCCAAATACTCAACCTCCCAGCCTTCTGTGCAGCAAGGGCATGAATCTGTTCCCTAGCTCTGCCAGTGGGACCTGAGAAGTCCACTGAGGACTTCTGGATAGTTTTCTGATCAAAAGAGACACATAAAGGGAAATTTATTTCCTGTTTTTTGTTGTGGTGGTGTGAAGACTTGATGCCTGGGGCCACAGCAGCCTTTTGTAAACATGAGGGGTCACATCTCAGGACAAAAGCCACTCTACTGAGGATGGTGGAGTGAAGAGATGCAGAGAACCTGGGCTCCCGATGGTATCATCGAACTGCTGAATTGATTACCCCTGCACTTGGATTTCCAGTTGTGCAGGACAATAGGGACTGTCATTGTTTAAGTCACTTTTAACAAGGCACTCCTTACTTGCAGCTGGAAGCATCCTGAATGCTAAGAGGGGCTAAGCAGTCTCTCTAAGCCCAAACAGGGTGAAATTGGCTTCTGCCTCCATCATGGTAATTTTAAGTCCTCTTGAAAGCTGTTTTCTCATCTGTGAGATATAAATAATTATTTTTATGTACTCCCTCTTGGGTTGTTACAGAGGCTGACATGACGTGACGGGTAAAGTCTTCAGTGTAGACCTTGGCCCACCATCAGTACTTAATAAAGAACTATTGTTATTCTTGCTGGTTCGGGATCACAGAACCATATTTGTCGGAACATCCTCCCCGTCTTGCAGACCCCCACCTGCTGCAGGACACAATCTGGGTGATGCTCGCCTTGTCAAGTTTTCTTAATTTACAGGAGGAGAAACTAAGGCCAAGATAGAGCTGCTCTCTAGATTCTTTTATTTTAGAAAATGTGCACGGTTCGGCCTCTTCCCCTATCACGCATTTCCACTCACACCAGAAACAACAGAAGGACACGGGCCTGGGTTGAAATTATGTGCTTTTATGGGAAACAAAAATACCCAACAACAATAACAAAAGCCCTTCATCTTGCCAAGTTCTTAACCAGTGATAATGAGGCAGTTTCAATGATTGCGTCTGGCTGGGGACATTTCTAAAGGGTCAGGACAGTTGAAAGACACTGGCCAAGAAGAGAGTTGCAGAGAGGGTTGATGTTTTAAATGAGAGTATGTTAGACCTCCTTCTGGCCCCTCATCCTATCATGCTTTCAAGTTACAGTGTCCTCTCAGTTTACAAAGATCCTTCCTGAAATTTGCTCATACGCAGTCTCTTCCAGAAAGCGCTCCTTGGTCTGCACCAACGTGCATCTGCTTTCTCAGTAATTCCACAAACACGTTCTCATGCCATCTCCGTCACTTCCTGCTTTACATCCATCATGTGTGAGTCCATGCCTGACGACACCAGTGTTAGCAGGCACGCCTCCCCCCCACAGCCCAGATCCCATGTTGATCATCTCAGGGTCCCCATCTCCCTCCCCCATGCAGTGCTCAGGATACAGTGGGGGCTCAGCATCAGCAGGTGCTCAGTGAGGGTTGCTGGGTTGGAGTCAGTTCTCTATTTGCCACGTCATATCACCAGACTTGAGAGTCATATGGTTATTTCCACTTCTTCATCTTCCCTCCGTGACCTCAAAAGGATCTACGTCAAGGCATCTCCAAGAAGGAGATTACCAACTGGGGGTCAAAGGTTTGGGGAAGGGAGGAGAGAAGTTAACGTCAAACTTTCATCCCTGCTCAAGGCGGCAAGAGGGCAGGAAAGGCAGCCACTGGGGAAATCCAGGGTGATCACGAGCAGTGTTGGCCAGTGCTTCATTTTGGAATTCCATAAGCAGCCATTCTTCTAAAGGTTTCCCCTATGAAACATGGCCAGCTTTGCAGTGGGAGCTGACGACTGGTGAGGGACTGGTTCGGTTGCCCTTCTAGCCCAGGGACCAGCAGGTGTAGACCAGAAAGCTTTCTTTGGGACATGGCCTGTATTATGTTTAGAAGGGTGTTAGAGGTTGTCTGTTTAGTTGTTCTGTTGGAGCTGTGATGGGAACGTTAGCCCTGTGGTGTGTTGAGTTGTCAGGCACATAGATCATAGTAAGGCTGAAGAATACGGGCTGTAATAATGGGCCTCTCCTCCAAAGGGGGAAGGGTCAGGAGGTGCTGGGAGCAGTGAGGGTGAGAGGAGGGTCGCAAGAAGTCCTGCAGCTCCAATTCTAACAGGTTCCTTGCTCTAGCACCTGTTGCCGGCTCCCACACCTTCCCTCGTTTCCACATCGGGGTCAGGCAACAGGGCCAGTTGGAAGTGGTGGAGGGAAGGGAAGTGCTTTTTCTTCTCCTACCATGAGACTTGGACAAGGGAGAGGTTAGGATCAAGGGCAGAAGGAGGAGGACTGAGGAGCTGCAGAGAGGCCAAGGCCCTAGCCACTTCTGTTTGCTGCTGTACTGAGTAGATCCGAGGCCCCCACGGCTAAGTGCATCACCCCCAGAGAGAACCGAACTCCTAATTGGGGGAGATGAGAAAATTCTTCACGGGCTCTCAAAGGTGCTCAGTGACTTTGGGAGATCGCTGTGGATCCTCCCGTGGGAGGGCCCCTCTGGGGCCAGTAAGGTGTGAAAACTGCATGGTCAGCATCCACCCTGGAGACTGGGGAAAGAGCCTAGAAGCAGAGAGAAGACAGATTTCTTCAGGCACCTCCTTTAGGAAAGAGATTTGGACCTTGGGGGACTCAGGTTAAGACAGATGTTTCAGTATAAAAAGGATCCCCAGTAAAAGGATGGGAGTCTCCTCAAATCCCTTCCCAAACCCCAGAGCACTTAGAAAAGAGAAAGTAAGGAGCATAAAAATATCTCAATGATGTGGGCTTGCCTGACAGTACAGAAAAGCAAGTCTCATGGCAGGCAGTGTCTCCCATTACACAAGAGAGGATTATACCGAGCTTCAGTATAGAGATTTTACATATATCTTTATATAAATGCATATATATTTATAGAGCCTCTGCCTAGAACAGCCGGGCTTGCTTCTTCAGTTCATTCCTCTTCCAGAGGGCCAGCCGGTCAAACTCGGAGATGGTCATGCCGAAGACCTGGTAGAACTCCTCCTGGGACAGGTGGCGCTGAAAGGAGGTGGGAGGGGACAGAGAAGGAACAGCTTGAGGACAACAGGTGGAGGCTGGGGACAGGTGCAGGCAGAAGCGACCCCTGTGTATTTCCTCTGGGTGTGCTGTGCTTGGCACAGTGTCTGACCCTCAGAGGTGTGGTGTGGGTAGTTGAATGCAAGAGTGTGTGCATGAATGTTTCCTTGGAGGGGCCTCCAGAGCTGGTCTGGAGGGGCTTCCCCTGCCCAAGACTCAGGTGGGGATTCTGCTTTATCTAAGTGCCTCTCGATGCATCCTGGTTGACCTCACCTATCTGCATCCTGCTCTTTGCATTCTGTGCCCCAGCGTGTGTATGAATTAATGAGGTTCTTCCTAATTTCAGGAGTAAAAGGGGTGCATGGCCAATATTTTGGGTGTACATCCTCTCATTAGTATTTTCATAAACGATCTGGAAGGCTATTCCTCAGGCCAGTCAATGAAAAAAAATTTCTGTTCATATTTTTCCACCCACTGAAATGTACTTTCGTATCTTTCTTATTTGAAAACAAATATGCCATATAATGAAACCTTGGCAAGTTTCCCTCCCCCTTTCTGCCTACCCTTCCTCTTGCCCTTCCAAGCAGCCTTGAAAGTTGATACATTGTCAAAAGCTTTCTGCGTTGGAAATATATTAACACCTGAAATGTGCCAAAATGTTAACAATTCATGCATTTAGGCAAGGGTAGAAGCATGTTCATTTCACTCTTCTTGCAACTTTTCTGGAGGTCTGAATTTTTCAAAATAAAAATTTAAGTTATGTTTGAAAAGAGATATATAGGGCTTATATCCTCCCTGAAAACCTGCTGGAATCACTGAGATGACCTGTTGGTAGCAATCATGTTAGCTCATTGAATATTGAAGGAGAGTCACTGAGAATTATGCATACAGCCACACAATAATCAGCCAACTGTCTGGCCTCTGTGAGCTCATGTTTTGGCCACATTTCCAGATCCTGAAGCAAAGGTAACTTTGATACTTTTGATAGATATCATTGGTTGCTGGTGGCTTTGAGCTGGTTTTCCAACACCTAACAGCATTTAATAACACCAGTGATTCCTTGCATTGCATTTCTGTCATGCCCGTGACTGTATGGTCACCCCCATTTTTCTCACTTAATCCTTCCAACCCCTCTGAAAACCAGAAATTATTTCTATCCAATGAAAAGATGAGAAAACCGAAAGTCAAAGAGTGAAAGTGACTAACTTGACCAAGAGGGAGGGAGGGTGGGAGGGGGCCTGGGTTTTAAGTAGCAGAGCTGAGACCAAAGTCCAGGCCTTCTGATCACAAACACAGAGCACTCTTGCCACCCCGTTGGCCAATCCCATTACTCATTCATAAATAAGTCTTCTACGAAAAATTTCAAAAATACTCAAAGGGGAGAAAATAGCACAATGTACACCCATGCTCATTACCCAGATTCAGTAGTTATCAAGAGTTTGTCACATTTGCTTCACCTGCTGTGTTTTGCGGAAGTATTTTAAAGCACACTTTAGACATTTTATCAGTTCCTGCCTCTCTAGTGTGCAGGCATCCCCCCCAGAGATGGCAAAACATACTGAAACATATTTTCTTAGGTAACCATGACAGCATGAGCAAACCTAAAAACAATTGACAATAATTCCTCGTAATTACCTAATACCTACCCATAATAATAAAATTCCCCTAATTGTCTCAAAAAGGTCTTTTTACAGTTTGGCTGTTTGAATAAGGCTTCCAACAGCATCCACATATCACATGTGGTTGTTCGACCCCTTCAGTCTCTGCCAGGCCAGACTGTGCCTTCTTTTGTCCATGCTGTCGACTTGTCTATATTTGTCTCACTCACACTCAAGCGAGGGCTGAGAAATGCTGCAGATACGGGGGAGTTCTCCACTCCTTCCATGGTAAAGACTGAGGGGGACTGTCAGTCTCATCTGTTCTTTTTTTGTTGGAGGGTGATGGTTACTATTGATTCTCTAGCTCATTTTCTCTGCTGTGCCCAAAAATCTTTTTTTCATGAGTTTCAGTGCCAAGGAATGGCTGACTCAACTTGAGTACCGTGTCCACTGTAGAACAGTCTGGAGGAGACTGAGGCTCTTCTGCTCTCCCTCTGTGAAGGGCCAGCTGGAGCCTCCTTTCTCTTGCGAGTTCTCAGAGAACCTAATGCCAACGCTTTCCCTTTGACCCTCTCCATAGACTTGAAAGCATAAAGGTGAAGTGAACAGGCTTTAGAGCAAGGCAGATATGGGTGTGTGACCTTGGACAAGTTACTTCACCCCACTGAGCCTCAATTTCCTCTTCTGGAAAGTGGGAGCATCCTAGCACCTACCTCCTGGATATAGTGAGGTTGAATGAGATGGTTCAGGTCATGGAGAGCGGCCCGCACACGGGAAGCACTCCTCGCTGGTCACTCTCACTACTGAAATGATCTCTTCATGTGGCTGTCACATGGTGGAGTCCGGTCCTCATTTCCTTTGATTTCATTTCCTCCTCATCCTCTTCCCTGTGCTCATGTGACCCAGCCACACTCACCACTTGCTGTCCTCACCTGTGTTAGGGCCTTGCCTGTGGCTTTTCCCTCTGCCCGGGATGCTCTTCCTTCTTATATAAGCATGGCTACCTCCCTCTCCTATTTTGAGCCTTTGTTTGGATGTCAGGTATGCAGTGAGATCTGCTCTGACCGCCCAATTTAACAGTGCCACTTACCTCTCCCTCTAACCCCCAATTCTCTGCTCTCATTTTACTTCTTCCCTCAGCCCTATTAATTTCCCATGTTCTAGATCATTTATTTATTATTTGTGTTATTTAGGTCTGTCTCCTCAAGTGAGAATTCTGGCTCCAAGGGGGCAGGAGTCTCTGTTTTGTTCACTGATATACTGCCAGCACCTAGAACAGGGCCTGGTCTATATAATGGACTTTCAATAAATATCTTCTGGGTGAATGACAATCTACATGCTGAGCTCCTTGAGAAGCTCTTCAGTCCCCTCCTTGAACGGTGCAGGGGGCTAGGACAGTGTTTGTAGCCCTGCGGTCTCAGCTCAGGCTCCGTGGTTGACAACCCTGAGAGCCTCTGAAAAATACCAGTGCCTGAGCGCCTTCCCCAGATTGCAATTTAATTGGTCTAGGCTGGGGTGCAGTATCGGTATTTTTAAGAAGCTTCTGATTCTTAGGGCAGGTTATACTTCCCTGGTCGGAGGTTCTGGGTGTCCTGGAGGATATAAGAGGGCAATTGGTCCTCCAGGATCAACCAGGTTTCCATGCCTTAATGCTGGCTCCACTGAGCTGCCCTGGGAGCTGTCCCCTTCAGCACCGGCAGCTACGCAAGGCTGGACGGTAAAGGAGGCCCTCGTTAAAAATGTGGGGATAATCACCGGCTTGCTAGGCTGCTAGCCCAGCCTGCTAGAGCTGGAAGGACTCACAGAGCTTCCTGGCTTGCTCACATTCCCCTCCCTCTGCTCCAGCCCTTTATTCTGGGCAAATTCTCAGCAGCCAGGTGAACGGTGGTTGATATGCTCATCCCAAGGGGTGCTGAGCCTCCTCTCTTAGAAACCTGCATTTGAATTTCACAAACATTTTCCAATGTTCCCCTGGTTCGGGCCTCATGGTAGAGGACTGACCATCTTTGTCAGAGGAAATGGATAGCTCCCTGCTCTGATACAAAGGAAGGGGAGAGGCGCTTGATCTCCACTCTGGACACAGTGCTGGGAGAGGCTGGAGGAGGGCTGAGGGACACATCCTGGGAAGGTCTTAGGAGCCCTGGGACACACACATCATTACAGGGGGTCCTGAGGAGTGAATAGGCTGGCAAGTTGGGAAGGGCATTCTAAGAGAGGGAGAGGCAGGGAGAAGCACCGTAGAAAGGGCAGAGTGTGCTCTAGGATCAGAGGCCCAGGCACCGGAAGTCCAGGCCAAGTGGAGCGGACTGCTGGAAAGCCCGATGCTGTGCTCAGCCCTGCCTCTGTGCTTTATTTGTGCTGTCCCACTCATCATGATGCTCTCCTTCCCCTCTCCACCCATCCAAACCTGCTCCATCGAAGTCTTTGCATCCAGGACACAGCCAGACTCTGTGCCAAGGGCTCTGTGTGTAGTGTCTCATTTACTTCCATGGGCACCTTGAAGGAAACACGACAACGGCCCCACTCCACAGAGGAAAAAACTAAGGTTTGGAGAGATTGTTACTTGGCCAAGCTGTCTGCCTAGGGATGGCGGGACCAGGGCTGGACCAGGAATCTGATGCGAGGCTACCTCATGCTTTTACCTTCTACACAGTGTTGACTCCCTTGTGCTCCCCACGAGGAGCACCGGTTTTCTGTACCATCCTGCAGAAAACCAGTGCTATGTTTCTTCCTATCAACCAGACTGCAGGCCCCTGCGGGCGGGAACCACATCTAGCTCTTGTCTTAAGTCTGCAGAAGCATCAGGTGGGGACACTTCACTGCTGTGCACCAGATGCTAATCGAATGCATAGCAATGTCTAGTCTTAGGCTAAAGAAACGAGGTTGGCCTCTCCACTTTTTCCACAAGCTATGTGACCTTAAAGCTCTTCGTTTTGCCTGCCCTCCTGAGCTGGGTTACAATGGGCAACTTCTGGAATCCTTTCAAACCCAAAGGCTCCTGCTCAGTTTTCTAGACCCACCTCTAAACGCGTCCGGTCCACATCCTTGGGCAGCCGATTTCTTCCTCTTGTAGTCACCAGCAGCAGCTCATAAGGGTAGATCTGAGGAGAGAGGACAGGGTGGGGGTGGGGCACCAGGCTGGCTGAAGGTGGTGGGCTTGTCCCTCCAGCCACATTTTGTGTCTGGGCACCCTCCTCTCCCCAGACAGGGCCAGAGGTGAAATTCTGGAGGAAGGGCTGTGTCTGTTCTCCTTGGGGGTGCCTGGCGGCCTCAAGGCACCTTCTCCCCAAAGGCAAAACCCGAGTCCCTTAATGCTGCCAGGAATGAGCTTGGTGGCATTTGATATTAATGTGGCATAAGGCCTCCTAATTGTAAATGTCTAATGTCTGATGATTGGGAAGCCTTCAGAAAGTCTCTGAGGTCCACGGGGAATTGTCTGATTTTAGTGGGAAAGACACATGGGGCAGAATTCAGGGAAAGGAGGCCAAGGAGGGGCTGGGAATGCTGGGCTGAAGAGGACCCTTGAAGTTATCTATTCGATAGCCCCTTCCCTGAGTAGAGAGTGCTGTCATCTTTCTGCTGGGTCCCAATGTAGCAGCATCCAGGGTCTCAAAGACCCCCAGAGTCTCTGTATCTTCTTTACCTTGTACTCTGTGGAGAGAGAAGAGAGACACACAAAATGGAAATATGTTGGTTTTCCCTTTGCATCACTAGACTAGCCTCTGTCTTAGAGTCTCTGTCCTTGTCGAATACACCCCGAATCAAGGCTGGGAGAAGCACAATGCACAGCTGGAGACAGGGGCTGGGCTGATCCCGAGATAGGGTTTTAGATGAAAAATGACTTTTGAGATAATCAGAATAGCAATAAGAACAATCTGAGATTGTGAAGCCCTCGGGCAAGACCCTCCATCCTCAGAGGAATCCTCCAGCGTTTTGATGCGGGCTTGTCTTCCTGCCTGAGCCTGCTTGTAGGAGCCGCTGGAAGCGGGCAGGGGAGCATCACAGGCAGAGAGCGCGAAGCTCATGGAACGTTTGCTGGGAACAATGTGCATTTGGCTCTGAGTGTTTCCCTCCACCCGGGGCTGGCAGGCAACTCTGGCTCAGCAATACGACTCTGCAATGGTTCTGGGAACCCAGATGGGACAGATGGCCTGGAGATCACCCAAGGCCAGGGACTCAAGAGGATGAGGGAAGAGGAGGGGAAAAGGGAGGGAATGGGAAGTGAAAGGGAGTGTGGGAACTCGGGGTTTGGACAGAACCCAGCGTAGGGCCAGAATCCCGTTTGTGGAAGGTCAAGCGCAGTCACGCAGTCACGAGCAGTGCATCCAAAGCCACTGTTGAGTCCCAAGGGAGGCTGGCACTCACCTCGCATGCCCCAGTTGACGGCGTTCATGCTGTCATAGTGGAAGAGGTCTGCGCTGGGTGTCTGCAGGGGAGACAGAGCCAGGGCTGGCCTGAGCACGCTCACTGCTGCCTTCCTGAAGCCCTCCCCCGCTCCCGGAAATGGCCCCTCTCAGAGAAGCCTCCGTCTCAAGTCAGGCTGACCTAACTCAGGCCACACCCCCGCTGCCTAAGGGTGGCACGTAGTAGGCACTCGATAAATACTCATTTCTTGGTGAACTACATTTCATGCTTTCTCTTGCTGCTCTGATACCACTTTGCCTATGAAATCTGCCCTGGCAGCTCTACTGAAATTGCAAGGGTGCCTGGGGGCTCAGTCAGTTAAACACCTGCCTTCGGCTCAGGTCATGATCACAGCGTCCGGGGACCCCCTGCTTCTCCCTCTCCTTCTGCCCCTCACCTGCTTGTGCTCTCTCTCTCTCAAATAAATAAATAAAATCTTTAAGTAATAAATAACTAAAATTGCAAGTTGCCCCCTCCCCAAACTGCTAATCCCCTTTATCCTGCTCCAGGTTTTCCTTTTCTTCCCCCTAGCACGTTACGAACTTCTATATTCTCTATAATGTGACTTGCATACTCTTGACCACTTGTTTTCGGTTTCTCTCTACAAGAATAGAAGCTCCAAGGGTCAGGGGCCATGGATGCATTGCAAGTACGCGGCGTATATGAAAGCTTTCAATTAATATCTGTTGCATGAGCAAATGTCATGTCTCGGCTCTGAGGGTGTGGCGCTAATGCTGGACTTGTTAACATCTTGGGGGCAACGTCCCAGCACAGCTTCTCTTACCCTGTGCAGCCCGTTCCTTCGGTAGGCAGGCAGGGAGGCGGATTTGGAGATGAGGGGGTCTGAAAAGAAACAGCCAAACAATTCCCAGGAGCCCTAAGCCAGGGGTCCCTGTCCCAGAGGCCGTCTGGCTGCATATGGCCAATAGTGTTCCCCGACCCGGTGGGAAGTGGGAAGAGGCAAAGGCCACCAGCTCCTCCCCCTGCTCCACAGACACGCAACTGACCATCTTAGAGACGCCTCGCCCGGGCAGAACTCCAGGCCTGCACGAAGCCCATGCACACAGTCTTGTGGCCTCACCCTATACACATCTGTGCTCCTGTGATGAACCCCTGTGTCCTGGCCACAGGTGGCTCTGGACAAAGGCCCTGGACTCAGAGTCGAGCTCAGAGCCCAGACAGGTAGGCTCCCACATGGATGGAAGGGACTCCAGTTCTTTCTTTCTCTCTGGGAGCTATTGGGCTTGGCAACCCTGGTTCCAGAGCCAAAGATGGAGGCCTACGTCTGACAAACACAATGGGGTGGACCATTTGAGATCAGGACTGTGCTGGGACATCCCAGCTACAGGGGACCCACAACCAGCTCAGCTCTGGCTCTCACAGGACACGACAGGCTGAAGGTAGGGCAGGCAGAACATACCGCTGTCAGCCAAGTAGTGGGACCGAGGGGCTGCAAGAGAGAAAAGCCAGAGATCAGCATTCATGGGGAGAGAGAGACATGGTGGAAAGTTCATGGGACAAACAGACCTGGCTCCCATTCCTGGGCTACCCTAGCTGGTGGGGAGAAGGGGCCTCCTCCACTACCTCCTTTCTCACTGGTCCATTTCCAGGAGCTGCTCCTGCCCCGGGGGCAAAGCAGGTGCTCTGTGATATTTGCTGCCCGGATGCCATTGAACAGAACTGGCCTTAGAACGGCACTGGCGCATTGCGCAGAGCCCAGAGCCAGGAGCTGGGAACAGTGCCCCTACCTGGCCAAACAGGGAAACAGGCTCATCAATTTAGCCTGGCTCTGCGATTAGCAGATACCTAACTTCTATACGTTACTCCATTATGATTTGGTTTTCTCGTAGTAAAATGGAGAGAGATAGCGTCTCCTTTATAGGTGAAGAATATATGACATATAGTACCATAAGGTATTAGCACAGTGACTGACAACATACAAAACACTCAATAAAACTGGCTTTATCATCTTGACCACCACAATCTTCAATCTCAGCTAAAGTCAAGGTGCAGTGTGGTAAAGAGGGAACAGCTTTTGGCCTTGGAGTTCCTCTGACTTGGGCCTGATCCTGGCTCTGTCATTTACCAGCTTATTGACCTTGGGCAATTAGTAAGCTCATGTCTCTCATCTGTAAAGTGGGTGATAATAATCCCTCTACATTCCCAGTCTTTGTGAGGACCAAGAGTAATAATGTATTGAGTTGAGATAGGATTTCCCGGCAGGACTGACTCCCACAGGGGTAAGAAAGGGAGGGAAGCATGCAGTTGTCCAGAAACAGGGAGAAGCTTACAATGAGAGGATCTCTGGGCAGAGCACTTGCATCAAGCGTCTGCTTGTTTACCTCCTGTGATGGGGGGCTCACTACCTCAAGAGCCAGTCCCTTATATCTTTGGGCCATTCAGGCTATTAGAAGACATTTTTCTTTACACTGAACCTGACTACAAGTCACAGCTTGATGCCCCAAAGAAACAAATGCCTGCTCAGGGCAGAATAGGGTCTTACTTAGTGCCCCATGCAGCACCTCCCCAAGTCTGTATTCTAGACCCAGGCAGGGCCGTGGGAGTTCAGATTCTTTGAGGGAGTTGACAGGAAGTGCCCCCAGCCCGCAGACTTCCAGGGTGGTGCTTACAGCCATTGAGGGACATCTCATAGCCAGCTGTGTGCAGGGCTTCCCGGCTGCTGGTGGAGCTCCGGGGCGGGGTCCAGGGATCCGCGTAGGAGCTGGACCGGGCCTTCATCTCCTCCTTCAGAATCAGGCGGCCGATTCCGCTCTGGAGCTGGGCGTCGGGGGAGGACCAAGATGAAGTGGGAGGGAAGCAGACAACAGGAAGCAGAACAGGCTTGGGACAAAGGCCGGGTGGCCACATTGTGGGGAACCTCTGTCATTTTCACCTTCCCGTCATCCCTCCCTTTCCGCAGCTGCCTTTGGGACTTCGTCTCTCTTCCACAAGTGGTCCTGAGCTCTGGGGAGGGGGAGGTGGGTCTGATGGAGGGCACCGAAAGCCAGCCTGGCCTAGGGCAGGTGGTGGAAGGCTTCAGCCAGGCCAGGAAGGGCCTTCCTTGGGACTCTGGTTGTTGCTGGCACTCATCTCTTTAAAACCATTTTTTATTGAGGTGAAATTCACATCTGATACGATTAACCACTTTAAAGTAAACACTGCAGTGGCATTTAGTACGACCACCACCTCTGTCTAGTTCCAAACAGTTTTGAACCCTCCCCCCCCAAAAAAAACCCAAAAAGACCCTGGACCGAGTAAGCAGGCACTCCTTCTCTCCCTCCCCTCCCGGGCCCTGGTGTTCACTAGTCTGTGTCTGGCCCTGTGGGTTTACCTACTCTGCACATCTCGTATCAATGGAATCATCCAGTATGTGGGCTTTGGGGTCTGGCTTCTTTCCCTCAACATAATGTCTTCGCGGTTCGTCCGCACTGTGGCCCGTATCAGTCCTTCGTTCCTGTTTCTGTCTGGGTAACGTTCCGTTGGACGCATGCACCATGATTTACTTCTCCATTTGTGAACGGATGGACATTTGGGCGCTTCCTCCTCTTGGCTCTTGTGACTAGTGCTGCTATGAAGATCATGGACGTGTGCTTGTTTGAGTCCCGGTTTTCAATTCTTCTGGGTAAGTACCCAGGAGTGCAATCGCCAGGTCATAGGGTAGTTCTGTTTAACTTTCCGAGGAACCTCCAAACCATTTTCCCCCGGTGGCCACACTACTTTCCACTCCCACCAGCAGTGCATGAAAGCTGCGGGCACCCACTTGTCACCACAGAAGAAGAACCTTCCCCGGGCATGAGGCCAACGCAGCGGTGAGCCAGCACAGGAGAAGAGAGAGACAACTTTCCTATGGCAATTTGCTGAACAGCCGGATCTAGCCATACCTGAAACTTCCCCTCCCGTTTGACTTTTGGGTTATGCAAAGCTACATGTTTCTTTTTTCTACCGTAAGTGGGTTTGAATTTGGTTTCTGTCACTAGCAAATGATCAAATCCTCAGTAACACCTGTCTAGGCATCTCGTCCAGGGTGGACGCCACTCACCTTGTGCATGCTGCGGTCGAAGTCGTCCTCCTCTCCTCCAGATGAGAACCTTCTGGCTCGGGGCACTGCCAAAAGACAGCTGGGATCAGCTCCCGCGTGTGCTCCCCACTCAGCCTGCCCCCGGCAGAGGGCCTAGAGGGACACAGAGCCTCGGCAGGTGGGGGTTTCCTCTCAGCCCCCGCACTTTCTAGCCGAGTGACCCTGAGCGAGCGTACTTTGCTGAACCGCCCCTCCACCGGGGGCCTCCCGTACGGAGAGGCCCAGCAGCCCTTCCCATTCCCGGGCGTGAGGAGCTGGTGAATCCGACTGCCAAACCCGGCTAACGAGCCTCGATGTTGGGACTTTTCCCGCCACTGGTGGGAGAGAGAAGTCCTCTTTCTGTCCAGAGTAGGATATAAGCCTCGATGGGCTGGAGCTCATCTTGCCACAACCGGGGCAGGGCCAGCCTGAGAACGGAGCCACCCCAGGGACAGGACATGCTCTGACAATGGTGGCCATTCACCTCTGCATCCAGCGGTGCCTCAAAAACTTTCACTCCCATGACCCAGAAAATCCCTGTGTTGGCTTAAGCCGATTGGAGTTCTTTCTGTCTTTGGTTTGTTCTTTCGTGATTGAAATGCTGTAGGATCCCTCCGCCCACCACGTCTCCCCCCAGACACGTGTATCTCTCGGAGATCTCGGTCTGCTTCGGGGTGTAGTTGTGTTGTGTCTTAGCTCCTTTTCCAAATGCAGTTTTTGAGGGCAAGGAAGGGCCCATCTCCGAGCTCCTGTGAGGCTTTGCTCAGAATGGACGTTCAGTTAGGAAAGGTGTGTGCTGAGTCAAAAAGGAGCTTGATGAAAATGCAACCCGTGCTTGAAAGAAACAGCTCGAGATGCCCGACTGGGTGGGATGGCGCCCCGAGGACCATGAAGACTGCAGCAGGGTGCCTACAAGAGTCTTCCATCCCGCACAAACTCCCTTTTCTAGCTTCCAAACCGCTTTCCACCCCAGAGCCAAAGTGGTCTCTGAAACCCACGCATCTGATCCTGTCACCTTCAACGGCTTCCTACTGTTTAGGATAGAGACCCAAATTCTTGCTTCAGTGCACAAGGCCCCGTGGGATCCAGCCCCTTGCGCCCCACCTGCTTCCCTCCCTCTCTGGCTCCCCGTTAAGCTGACAGCCTTTCCTTTCTTCCGGGGGAGCCTGCCCTCCCAGCCGGGATCTTTGAAGATGTGATTCTATACTCTGCTGGCTTACCTCCACCCCACTCTTCCTGTGGCAGCTGAGGCTCTGCTTTGAGACGGTTTCATCACCTTCCAGGCTGCACAGCATGCCCCTGCCATCATCTCCCCCCTCCTGTGTGTCACCTCCTTGCTGCACGTCACCTCCCTCTCCAGCTGGAACCTGGGTCTCCTCCACAAAGGCAAGGACCTGGTCTATTTCACTCCCCAGTGGCTCACTAGAGCCCAAGGCTGGCCCTCAGTACACGTTCGCTGAATGAATAAATGAACAACTGTGTGGAGGAGGGGGCAGCCGTCCTAACTCTGGGTCCCTGGCGCAGGTGACAGGGCTCTGGTCCAGGCTCCTCTGTGGAGCGTGTTACCTTTGGGGGACCCATGGTAGGTCCAGTACTCGGACTCTGCAGCATAGTAGGGGTCCGGTGAGTAGGCTGGACTGTACTTGGAGGCCTGGCTGATGTCTTCACTTGTTTTGCTCTTGGTTGCTGTTGACAAATCGCCTGCAAAGGACCCAAGGAGAGAGCTTCAGGGAAGCAGAGTGTCCTAGAAGAGTGTGCTGTACACTTTTTTCCTGCCTCGGCCAGGCTCCAGCCCAGGGGAGTGAGGGCACTTTGAGGCCAGGGTCTGGAACACAGAGCATCAGAGCTGGAAAAGCCCTGAGGCCAAGCCCCTCATGTTACAGCTGAGAATCTGGATGCCAAGGAGGGGAAGGGGCTTGCTGAAGACCACACAGCAAGTAGACCAGACTTGGACCGGACCCCAGCTCAGGGCTCCTGCTACCACATTCCATGGACTCCCAGGTCTGCTCCCAAGTGAACACTAAGGCCATGGCTCCTCCAAGTAAGATTAGACAGGTCCCAGGTGATCCCATGCCCTTACCTTCCTCAGCCTCTACAAGCCTGCCTTGTTTGGGATTTGAGCCATACCTAGGGCGGAAGTGGCCAAGGACGGCCATGCGGCATGTCAACTTCCTCCTCACGCTGAAATGCCAAACCTTGCCTGGGGAGACACTACGGCCCAAAGAAAGGAGCACTGGACAGGTAATCAACAATGCTGGGTTCTGGCCCCGGCTCTGCCACTTAACTTAGCTGTAACACTGGGTACATCCTGTCCTTCCCTGCCTCAGTTTCCTTATTTGTAAGTATCTGAACTGGTCAGCTGGTTTAGGTGCCCCCCAGGTTTAAGCTTCCACAACATGGACCATCAGACCTACTGCAGACACAGAACCTTCCAGGTTCAGGTTCTTTCAGACCATCAGTGACTTTAGCACAACCCAAAGCCTGTCGAGAGGCTGACTAGGGCCGAGAGAGGGCTGGGGAAACAAGGGGGCCCCTGACCATCTCTCAGGAGAGAAGTGACAGGGACAGCCTCTCACCCCGTGCAGCCAGAGCAGGAGAGGGGCCTGGGGTCGGCCTCTTGCCAGCTCCAGCCTGTGCACCCTCCCCCAGCAGCACTGGCTTCCAAAGCTTCCAGAGCTTCCAGATTCTCTTACACTGGGGTCCTGGGCAGTCCCTCCCACCCCAACTGATGTCATTCAGCCTTTGCACATGCCCGTTTGTCCATGCAATCCCCCTCTACCCCAAACTCCTCCAGAGCCTGCTCTGGCGCTGCCCCTCGAGCCCTTCTGGAAAATCCCACACAGTCCCAAGGCGTCTTGAGACCTGGGGCCCCTTTCTGGACAAACTGGCTTCGTCACGGTTGGTACCTTTCTGTGGCCCCTTGGGGTACATGGCTTGTCCTTCACAGCCACACAGAGATAGGGCCCCTCTGAACCTGAGGACGTTGTCAGGTCTTAAGCCAGAGCCACCATTTGTATTTGTCTGACCCCTCCACCCCTCAGTGAGCTCAGATCCCAGTACCGGGCTGCCTCCGCCTGTTTCTGTGTTTTTCGGATTCTGCACTCCCCTCTGTTACCAGGTAGACTGTAGTCACGGTGGCGGGGTGGGGGTGGGGGGCACAGGGTCGCAACTGCACCTCTGCTCCTCAAGGCAAGGGGTGTGCTTTGTCAGCTAAGGCTCCGTAAGTGCGTTTGCAAGAAGGAACAGGAGGTCTCAGTGACGCCTGATTTGGTGGTTCCCATACGGAGCGCAAGTAGGAATCATGAATGAGGCCGGTTACCCTGCAGATTCCTAGGTCACACTCCCAGTGTTTCTAATAAGAAAGTCTAGGGCAGGGGAGAGGCCAGGACATCTGTTTTTTAAATAAGTGTCTCAGATACAGGTGGTCCACGGACCATTCTCAAAGAAACACTGAATGAGTGGAAGAATGAAGGCACCCTCATCAAAGCCCTGCTCCTTTCTCATCCACATCTCCTCCCCAAGGCTTCATTGACTCTCAGGACACAGTGACTGAGAATAGCTTAGAGCAGTGGTTTCCAAGCTGGGGCGGGCTTTGGAAGCCCTGGAGAAACTGTTACAAACACAAAATTGCGATTGGCAGGTCCGGGGTGGGGTGCAGGAGTCGGTATGCCTCCCGCAGGGTACTAACGATCGTCAAACTTGAGCATCCACGCCTGGGAATGCTCCCAGTGCACGTGCGCTTGCCAAGGGCTGCTGTGCCCGAGGAATCTAGGACACCAGACAGTGGGGACGGGGGTGGGAAAGGAGGTGGGAAAACATTTAGGGGACACGAGGCCTTCCTTGATCTTTTGAAGTGACACCAAACTCCTCTCCAGTGTCACCTCAAGTGACTGGGGGATAGCCAACAAGAAAGGCCAAATTGCAGCCTTGCGCGTGTCCCCTCCTGGTGGCTCAGGTAGACCATCAGCAAAGATGGTTACCGGCCCCGCCCCCTGTCTGGCCACGCCCTCTCTGCCCGGGACCGTACCATGCCGTTTGTAGATCGGGGGTTTCCGGTAGATGTTACTCTCTCCAGCTGCCAGGCAGACAAGGAAGGGACCATGGGGAGGAGAGAGAGAGAGATATAGAGAGGGAGAGAGGAGGAAGGAGACAGCAGTCGGTCAGCTGATCTCAGAAAGAGAGGCAGTCAGCATCCTTCCCGAGGGTCCATCATCTTTCCCTGCTGGACCTGCTCTTCCAAAACTCAACTTCCAACCTCAACCCATGAGGTTCTAAGAAAGGTGAGGGCAGAGGAATGGATGGATTCTAACGGTGCTGAGGAAGGGACTGGGGCTCGAATGGTGGGCATGCAGGCGCGAGGCAGCGCGTGCTCAGCAGGACCCCATGCAGGAAGGTGTCCCCCGCCTCCCCCCAGCAGCCACGCCTCATTCCACATGGAAGTCTCCAGAATGCTGCAGCCGCCCGTTCAGCATGACCGGCCTCCCACTCCCTCAAAAACAGACAGGATGGGAACTTTCTGGGGCAGTTGAGAAAGGTATAGATGAAAAAGCAGGATGAACTCCTGGAGAAAAGTGGGGAGTAAAATTCTGAGCTCAGAGTTGGGAGACCAGGTTCCAGGCCCAGCTCTGCTGAACTCAGAGGGAGCCCCTGTCTAAACCATCTACAATGTCACCTGGCCCCTGCCTTCCTTTTATGTCCTATCGCTCCCCTCCTGCTCACCACTTCCAGCCACGCTGGACTGCTACCAGTTCAGTGTTTCAGGGCCTTTGCACTTGCTATGTCCTCTGCCCAGGACTTTTTCCTTAGGATCTTCACACGGCTGGCTCCTTCTCAACTTTTGACCTCAATGTCACCTGCTACAAGAAGCCCTTTCTGACCACCCTACCTAGCCCAGCCTCCCCCACCCCAGTCACTCTATCACAATGCCCTGTCTTATTATGTTTACTGCACATATCATTTACCTGAAATTACCCTTTTACTTGTTTGTGTACTCATTTATTAACTTTCTCCCCATGCACAAACACCATGAAGGCAGGGTCTGGGCTAGTTTGAGCACATTTGCAACCTCAGGGCCCAGAACAGTGCCTGGCTGTACAGAGGGAACAGCGGAAAGGCTCAGGGAAGTTAAGGAACTGGCCTGAGGTCACAGGCTTCTCAGTGGTGGAATTGGGATTCAGTCCCAGGAGTTTTGATGCAAAAAGCGCATGACTTTCAGGGCGGTTACTGCCTCGTCCCATCACGGCCCTCAGACATCCGAGGCACTTTTCCGGCTGCTTCCTGGCGGGCTTGATCAGGGCTGGCTGTGTCATGTGGGTGGACTAAAGCCCATGGGCGTGTCGGGACTGCAGGATGGGTTAGTGTGGGTGACTGGTTAGGGAGGGTCCCCAGGAAGCGGCTTCTCCTGCTGCCGGTGCCGGTGCCGGCGACCCCGTAGAGCATGCACCCATGCTGGAATTGCGGGCTGGCAGCCTACCTGGGATGTGAAAGTGCTTGGGAGCCTGGTAAGAGGTCGGAGTGGAGGACCTCACATCTAACTGGCTATGGTATGGAGAGCTCCGGCCACTCTCGGGCCCTGGAGCGCGCAGGCAGTGGTCCCCAGAGAGAACAGAGGCACAGAGAAAACAGGCATTACTGCGGTGGCAGTTAAGGCAGCAGTGACATGATGACAGCAGGGATGGTAGGGAGGGGCTGTGCTCTCATGCACCATGTCTGCAGAAACAAGCTCGAGCCTCTTTTCTAGCCTCACCCCAAAGTCAGGTGGTAAGCATCAACTCCACTGAGCTTCCAGGAAGGTGTCTTTGGACCCCTTGGCTCCCCAGCACCCCTCTCAGTTGCTTCTTTCCTCCACCCAAGCCCCTGCTTCACCCCTAACCTCAAGGCAGCTGTGGATGATCTGACCAGATGGGGTAAGGCTGGGCCTGTTTCTGGTCCTCTGGCCCTCTGGATGGGGCAGGCCAAAGGACAAGGACAGACGAGTCTTCTTCCAGCCAGGGCTGCTGCGCTGCCTGCCACTCTCCTCCCCTGGCAGCTTACCACCCACCTTCCTGCTGCTTCTCAGCTCCACGTGCCCCTTCTCTCCCCCCACCAGGGGCACGTCAGTTAGGCCTGGCTGGTCCCCTGGGTGGTCACAGGCCTCCAGAGGGCCATGCTGTGACGGAGCTCCTGGGGGAAGCCCTGGGCTGTCTCTGCAGCTGGCGACAGCCAGCCACTGCATGGTCCCCCTGGTCCTTCCTGTTCCTTCAGGGGCTTCCCCCTCCTTACCGGAGCGGTAGTAGTGGTGAGGCGAGCGGGAAAAGGTGGGGGACATGCCCTGCCGGCTGTAGGTGGGGGAGTCGATGTATCCGGGGCTGGAGGCCCTTCTCTGTCGGAGGTCCAGGTTCTCGTAGATGTCCTGGGGGAGGAAGTGGGCCATGAGCCAGGCCAGCAATTAAACCAGCCTGTGGCCCCAGGGTCCAGCAGGCAGGTGGGGGAGTGACATGGGGTCCAGGAATCTAGGGGGCTGAGGATTTTAAATTCATAGTGCTGCCCTTCTGAATACAGAGGCCCCTTCCCTGAGTTATACACATAGCCTGAAGAAAGCTGTAGACAATTTTTGGGGCCTTCACCCATCACTCACAATCTCTCGAATAGGACCCGTGGGTCAGGCGCCTGGAATCCTGGCCAAGGATCACAGGAGCATCAGGGAGGCTCCCTTCGGGTACAGAGGGCACATCCTCTACCGTTAAGCCGCAGTCACTTCCTCCAGGTCATGCTCCTAAGTGTCCCGTACGTACCCTGGTCGGGGAGCACGCCGGGAGGCTGAGGGGGGCGTGAAACCAGGGGTCTGCTCGGGCAGCATAAAGGGACACAGGTATAGAAAATGTCTCCCCGAACCAGATCAATTACCTGGGAGTAGGGAGATAATGTTCCCAGCGACTTAGAAGCGAAGAGTTTGAAGGCCATCGTGGGAGGAGCAAAGGAGAGAGCGGAGGGAGAGAGGAAGAAGGGTTAGGTAGCTGAGCAGAGTGGGCCCGCAGCTGCTTCGGGGCCTCCCTCCCAGACAGCAGCCGTGCTTAGCGTGCTGGAACCCTAGCAGTGCCGACAGGTAGTCGGAAACCCTGAGATCATGCCCTTCGTTTACCAAAGGGAAACCAAGGCCCAGAGAGGGAACGGGGTGGCTTGGGGCCTCTCAGGTACAATGTGGTAGGGTCTTCACTTGGACCCAGTCTTCTCTACCACTAGCTCAGAGCCATTTCGTGATCTGCCCTGTCACACCAGTTTGTGACCCCTCCGTGGTTCATGAGGACAATGTGCAGGGCCGGGGACCCAAATGTTGGGCCAGCCAAGGGCCTGGCTGCTGCCATCCATGTGGGAGTTGGGCCGGTGGGTGGTGCGGCGGCTGGCGCTGGAGCATTCCGTCTGCAGAGGGCAGCGGCTGCTCAGCCCCCGGGACCCCTACCCCATGGTAATGCCGCTCCCGGCTTTTCCAAGACAAGTCAGAAATGCAGGTTCTTGTGTGAACTTTCTGCATGTTTAAATGTTGGCAACTAAATTACATTTTAAAAAGGTACTTAGTGAAGCAACACAAATCTGGGGGTTGGCTTTGGTCTGTGGGCCCAGTATGCCATTTCTGGCTTCAGGACCATCCGTTTCCGCCTGGTCCTCCTTTCCTGGTTCATTTCAGGGGCCAGAGCCCCAGGATTCTCAGCATTGGGCTCTCTAACCAAATGAACCCTAATTCCCTTAGAGAGGAAGGGGACAGTGGTGGGGTGGGGACAAGAGCCTGGGTCCCTGCTCTCCAGGCCAGGGCTCCTTCTTCTTTCAACAGTCTCTGCTCAGGGGCCCTGAATGGGGTTAGGACTCGCCTGAGATACAGCTTGCCAGGACCTTCAGGGTAATAGCCACTTGCCTTCTCCAGAGAACGCTTTCTCTTGCCCAGCAACCATTTAATTCTTCCGAAAGCCATCTGATGCTGAGTTCTTAAAAAGCACCTCTGGCTTTGAGCAGAGGGGCGCATTCGTGGTGGCCAGGTACGACAGCCAGAGAACCTACCTAGCAGGGATCATAAACCTGAATGCCCACGGAGCCTGTCAGGGATGAGAGCCATGGGCTGTGTATAAAATTACTCCACTAGAAGAAAAACAGTAAATCAAGTGATAGGTGGTCACAGGTTCTTGGCTTCAATGCTGGGGTTCTCAGAGAATGGTGGAAACTGGGGAGAGCTGGGGAGAACTGGGGAGTCCAGGCCCTCAAGTAGGCACTGCTCCCCCCTCCAGATAATGGAAATACACCTGCTCTGGTTTTTCAAGAAAAGCCAGATGTTTGGATGAAATCACTTGATTTTTAAATGTTGACTATAAATTCCAGTTTAAAAGAGTGCAGGGGCCAACACTGGAGGCCAAAGTGTCTGTGATGGAGTGGCTGGGGACCGTGCGGGCCTTCTCTCCCCAGGAGCCCCGGAGAGCGGGGCGAGATGCCGTACCTCTCCATAGCCACATCTCTCCAGCATCTCGTCGGACGTGTATCTGGAATGAGGCTCGTAGGAAATGAGGTCGGGGCGTTGTACCTCGTAGATGGACTTAACCTTGGGGAGAGCTGCCAGGTCTTTGTAATTAAGGATCTCATTATCCACTTTAGCCTGGGGAAGAGGAAAGGTACAGGAAAGAGACAGAGAGATAAGAGGGAAAAGAGAGAGGAAACAAAAACCAGGCACAGGGGAAAGAGCTTCTCTAGTTTCCACGAAAAACAGAACATTACTAGGACGGAAGATGCACAGAATGTTAGAATCAGACAGGTCTTAGAGGCCATCCCTTCCAACAGGGCTCACACTGGTTGAGCGCATTTTATGCGTGAGGCCCTGCACTTTGCAGGAATTGTCTCCTCTAAGAGTCCTGATGCCTCTGTGAAGTCAGTGGCAATGTTATTACTGTTTTCCAAACGAGGCTCAGACGGTTCTGAACTTTGTGTCCCTTCGCCAGTAGGTTTGAATCCTGTCTGAACTACCCAGCCTGGGTGGGGACTGCCTTCCGACCCCACACAGGGAGGACATCCTCACTCACAGCCCCTTGAAGGTGACTGAGACGGTAAAGACAGAATTAATCAGGTGAAGCCCGAGCTAACATTTGGGGAGCCCTTAGGGCGAGCCAGACTCCGTCTGAAGTCCCTTGTAGGGATTCACTCCCTTAGCTCCTACAGCTCACAACGCTACTAGCAGCCCCCAAATCATCTTCATTGCTGAATAAGGAAACAGGCACGGAGAAGCCATGAACTTGCCCAAGGCTGCATGACTAGTAAGTAGCAAAATCAGAATTTAAGCCCGGCCAGTCCGGCCTGAGGACTTGCCTTCCCGGCGGCCCCTGCAAGCTTTGCAGGGTGGGGAGCTCACTGTCTGACAGGGGGCGGAGGGCTGCCCTCAGAAAGCAGGCCCTACATTGAACTGAGACGAGCCTCTAGCCACTACCTGATGTTGGCTGAGCCCGGCCTTCCAGAACAGCGTGGATTAAGAGACGGCTTCCCCTTGTATGGGACAGACCGCTTCTTGGGGCTCCCGAAGCCCTGTCCTTTCCATGTCTGCACCCTTCAGCTGCTCCCTCTGTGACTGGCTTCTGCTGTGGTCAGCCACGATCTGTCTCCCCATCACTACTGTGACTTGCGAGGTCCTGACACGAGGTAAAGCGAGAGGCCACTAGACAGAGACTCCAAGGAAACTATATTGTCCAAATAACATTCTTCCAGTGCCTGGGGGCCCAGGTGAGTCTCAAGGCCAGAACTATTGTGGAGAAAGCAACTCTCATTAAGACCTTACAAGCACTGCTATTTGAAACCTATTCCAAGGCCCTCCCACTAGTCTGTCCCCGTCCCAGTCCACCGCTGTTTGGGCGCTCTGCTGTTCATTCTGCATTGCCTCTAGATGCACCATCCATTCCTCCTTGCCCTGATTTGGGCTCCGAGGCCCCATGGACTGCATCAGAGGCTCCCTGGCTTCCAGCTGGGTTGGGCCAGTGGGGGGCACCGCAGACTGGGGGGTGGTGGAGAGAGAGGCTGCACACCTGTCCCCTGGCACTGCCCTGGCATCAGCGGCTGGTGGGGGGCATGGCTCCCAACCAGGGCTGCCTTTCACAGCTCCAGCTTTCGTTGGACCCTTTCTTCAGGCCTAGGGTGGTGACAGCTCCTGCTGTTGTAGACCCTGGATGCCACACGATGTCTTGTGGGTCCCCTAACCCAGCCTACACCTCTGTAAATGGTCTCTTCACAAAACCGTCCTCAGTAAAACCCTCAGAAGTGGGCCATCTCATTTCTGCCAGAGCCTGCCCGGGTCAGGCACCACATGGGTACCAATCTGGGGGTGTGTGGGCCAAGGGAACCTTAATTGGATGGTCCCCTTGCTGAAGTAAGAGCTGCCTTTCATCATGGGATGTTAGATCTTGACCTTGAGAGCTCTTGGCGTCTTGCAAACTTGTCTCGACCCATCAATATCCAATATTCTCAGAGCTTTAGTCCAAACCTCAAAAATACTATATATATACTTCTTCTTATAGCCACTGTGTTTATAGGGTTACAAATGAGCCTTCGGTTTGGAGGCTCAGTGATTGAACAGAGGCTTCCCAACATAATTAGCCAGGAAGGAAGGAAGAGAACACGTGGAGCTGGTCAAAGTCAAACGTCCTGAAGATGATTCTAGCAGTCAGTGGGGGTGGGTGGGGGTGGGGCAAAGTTTGAAAGACCCTGCCCCCTCCAGGTTCATTGATAATTCTATTTTAATACCAAACCTCCATATTTATGAAAATCAAACCAATACTCTATCTTTCTGCCTGTTATTCTGTGTCCCGAAAGTGGTCGGATGGTTTCTTTCCTGAATTTGGAAGTCATGTTTGGAATGTTCTGATTGAAAACACAGCCCACGTGACATGTGCAGTCATTCCCCAGAGCAGCTGAAGGTGAGGTGTTATAACAGGCAGGAAAGGAGAGTACAAGCAGGGAGACACATGCCCGCATGCACGGGAAGCTGAGCCCCCAGCCGGACGGCACAATGGCAGGTGTCCCCACTGCTCTTGTCCATCCCTGTGGAGCTGGCCCTCAGAGGGGCCACTCTGAGATCTTTCTCCAGGACTCCAGGGTGGCTAACTTGTTTCATGAAGTTTACTGAGGCTCCTTAGTGGCAGGGAAGACCAGCCAGGGATTAAAGGCATTAGAGCACTGCCACATAGATACAGATACAGATACAGATATAGACATAGATATAGATCTCCCAAGTTTGCATATCCTGGTAACTCTCCTGGGGACATGCTCACTTTGTTAATAACCTTATCACGGTATAGGGCCTGAAATTTAGCTCATTAATCCTGCTGCGTCTGGCCCCATTCATAGCACTGGGGGGATAATCGTCTGTCTTGTTCTGGACAGGAATCTTCAATGGGGCTGGCCTGTGATCAAAGGGCTTGTCTTCTGTGGGAGCCGCAAGGCATTATTGACCATATGGAAGTTGCTGCCAATGATAACTCTTATGTCTGATTTTCATTTGAACAGAGGAAGAAAGGCAAGGAAACAGCCCCATTAGTGGGCATTATCCAGGAATCAAGGAGGAAACTGGATGTGGATGTGGGGTAAAATAATAATGGAGCAATGGTGGTCAGGGCCCACCCAGGGCTGGCTGGTTTGGGGGCTGTATCTATAGCTTCTTATCAGGAGCAGTCTTCCTGCTCTAGGCCATTCCCCTCCCTCCACCCCTCCTCCCAACTTTGGTCCTCTTGGCCCCTCTGACGTGGGACCTTGGGGAAGGCTGGAACAGTCCACAGTCAGATGGCTCATTTCCCTTGCTCAGCTCTGTCCTCCCTGGCTCTGCTTTAACTGACGTCTGTTTCTCTCTCAGGTCTGAGCTTAAATATTCTTCCTCAGGATTCTTCTTCCAGTGGGCCCTAGACTGTCTGTCCCTCTGTCCATCAGCAGCATCATTAGAGTACCCTGCACTTTTCTTCCTAGCACTGACCAGGACTGCGACTGCTTACTCATGGGGCTATGTGTTCAGTGTCAGGAGGACAGGCATCGGGTTGGTGCGCGAGCTAGTAGGTGCATGAAAACCTGACCGCTGTCTTTGGCTGTCCTTAGAAACCCTTTACATACCAGACCCAAGGACAAGAAGATGGCTGAATGGTGATACATACGCAGATGACTCGGTTGGGTGACCCAATGCTGGATCCGGGGGGTGAGATGGAAGTTTCGGACGTCCGCCTGTGCTGTGGGAGAGAAGAGAGAGAGAAGGAGTGAGAAGCTGTGCCGGCAGCCAGTGGGAAGGCGAGGAGGGGCGGGGGAGGAAGAAGGCAGCTCTGCAGGAACAGCCACAACACAGTTAAATACACTCGCTGGCTTTCTGTACTTTCTTTTTATTTTCTGCCTTTGTGCTCAATGTCTGAGTGTGAATGAAACTGGAAATGCACAGGACTTCGGGCTGTTGGACAGAATTTGGATTTGTGGTGTTTTGTTTTGTTTTTAAACATATTTGTAATTGACCTTTCAGGCATTTATTCATGAAACTTTTCATTTGGGCTTATCCTGCCAATAATGTATTTATTTCAACTGAATAAAATTGGTTAGCACTCATTCCTTAGCAGTTTGTTTATATAAAATGTACAAGCAGGTTAAACTTTCTGTAATTACATAAAGTACTGACTCTTTACAGTGTATCCATTGCAAATTGACATCGGCTTAAGGGATAAACTTAAAAATTTTCCCTGAACAACCGCAAAGATGTGTTCATGGCTCCCTCGGCAGAAGGAGGGGACTATGTCAGCCTTCCTGCAAGCTGGGAGACTGGCAGCATGTTGTAGTCAAAAAGCAAACAGACTGGAAACTGAGGGCCCCTAGAGAACCATGTGATTTTAGAGATCCCAGATTCCCGATCCGTAAAATGAAGGGGCTGGTCTGAGGGACTGCAAAATTGCCTGCCAGATCTCTCAGGCCACAATTTGGAATTAAAGCATTCTCCCTGGGGCTTTATAGCAGTGTCTCCCAAAGTGGTGACTCTGACCAGATGAATGTAGGGGGAGCATTTGATGACACTGGGTTGCCGTATGGGAGACTAAAATGTAAAATTGTATTTCATTCCTCTTGGTTAGATCAAGGAGGAAGTCTTAACTTAGTGCTGATGTATTTCAGCCACTGTCTCAACAGTTGTTAATTTCCGCCCTCCCAGCCTTTTTTTTTTTTTTTTTAGCAAAGAGAGTAGAGGCAACACCATCTATCTGGAATTTCTAAGATTTATTTTTAAGAAACATCTCATTTTCCTTGAATGTATTTTATGGTTACCTTCTATTTATAGCAAGTAATACTGGTTTTCCACTTGGTGATATAAAGTTTTATTTTAAAATAAGTTTTGTGAACTGAAGAGTAGTGGGTTGATTTAGAGAAGAATATTACGTATGTAATGGCACAGGTGGTACACAGATGTGGCAAAAGCATTGGGCTGTAGAAGGATAAATGAACCTGAGAAATGCCACCGAAAAGGTAGAAATTGAGGAAGGAAAGGGCAATTAGATCCTTTTACATCTTAAATGGAGAGCACTTGGAAGAAACGGGGGAGGGGGGACCTCATGGCTCAAACAAAATTATACAATAGACCAGTTCTTTTGCAAAATGTAGAGGCACTTCGGACATCATCAAGTGCCTGTCCCCAGCATGCACCCAGCTTTCTCCTTCACAGTGTCAAGGACTCAGGAGCTGGGCTCCTCCCTGCAGTCCTTGGATCAAGAACCCAGATTCATGGGGCGCCTGGGTGGCACAGTCGTTAGGCGTCTGCCTTCAGCTCAGGGCGTGATCCAGGCATTCTGGGATGAGCCGGGCATCAAGCTCCTCCGCTGGCAGCCTGCTTCTTCCTGTCCCACTCCCCCTGCCTGTGTTCCCTCTCTCGCTGGCTGTCTCTCTCTCTGTCAAATAAATAAATAAAATCTTAAAAAAAAAAAAAAAAGAACCCATTGGGGCGCCTGGGTGGCACAGCGGTTAAGCGTCTGCCTTTGGCTCAGGGCGTGATCCCGGCGTTATGGGATCGAGCCCCATGGGATCGAGCCCCACATCAGGCTCCTCCGCTATGAGCCTGCTTCTTCCTCTCCCACTCCCCCTGCTTGTGTTCCCTCTCTCGCTGGCTGTCTCTGTCAAATAAATAAATAAAACCTTTTTAAAAAAAAAAAAAGAACCCAGATTCACAGGACTTCATGGTACTAGTCGGAGCACAGTAATTCAGAAGGACGCGGGACCACAGCTGGCCCAGCGTGCGCCTGGGGACACTGGTTGTGCGCCTGCCTGCTACGTTACTGTGGGCAAATCAACACCCTCTTTAGACTTTGAATTTCTTACGAGCAAAGAGAAGATACAATTCCTTGCCCCATCTGATCCACGGGTTAACGAAATCAAATCAGACAGTGGCCGTGAAGATGCTTTACAAACTGTCAATTTCGTGTCAACGCTATTATTCTTTCTACTTATTCTTAATAAATGACGTTAGGCTGGGGAAAACCCCAGCATGTGTGCTTCAACGAGGCCACCATCTTGGTGAGTAATACTAAGGCAAAAGCCTTCCCTCAGAAATGCTAAGAACTCACAGTTTTACAATTTTCAAAGTCTCTCACATCCAATGTCTTTATCCCCTCAAATGCCCAATGAGGCAGGTGTTACCATTAAGGAAATCTAAGGATCCGGGCATACATCTGGGAGTGTGCATACTAAGGAAAGACCCCCTACTAAAGCACAGTGCCCCCAACCCGTGGCAAAATTGTGGTCTGGTATCACTACCAGCTTGCTTACCTTTAACTTCTTCTCTGCCCGGGCTGCCTGTTTGCAGATGGGGTGCCAAACCTCAGAACCTAAGGGTCAGCAAAATTACAAAGGCTCAGACCTTTCCGCCTACTAGCTCTCTCGCCACCCCTCACCCCAGTTTACTCCCTCGGCAGTACATTTGCCCTACACAGCAGCCAGCGGGACCCCCTGGTGAACCAGGCTCTTTGCTGCTCCATCGATCAGCCACTCCCACTCTTTCTACCTTTCCAAATCCTACCCATTCCTCAAGGTCCACGTCTCACACGGCATCTTCTTGCAAATTTTCTTACCTGCCAGCTGGGAGTGACTTCTCTCTTCTCTGCAATCCATAGTTCTTTGTATCTTTCTTAACACATACGATCTCAAATCACAGTGGCTTGTGGATTCATGACCCTAAGTAAATTAGAAGCTCCTCTGGACAGGGGCTGAGCTTTATTCATTGCTGGCTCTCCTGCAGCATCCAGCATGGGATCTTGCTCTCAGCAGAGGCCCCATCCATGTTTGCGGGGTGAGCAGATGAGTGGATGACTGGCAGTGAGTGACAAGTAGCAGGTGGTCAATAAATATTTGTTGAATGAATGAATGGCAGTGGAGGTGAAATAAAGCGTCGGACCATGGTGAACGCCAACCTTCCTTTCCCTTCAAAGACTTACGACAGTGTACGAGAGCTATCACACTGAAGTGTGGGGCGGGGGGGTCATGGTGTATATAGTCTGCTTGAGAGCACTGACTGTCTTGACTGCTAATTCCCAAGAGGCTCTGGACTCTTCAAATTTAGTATATTGCAAATGCCTGCATTTTATTGGGGGGGGGCTGTCCAGTTGGCCAGCCCCAAACTCAAGAGGCCAGTTTGGAAAGGCATGAGCAACAGGTGGCTGGTCACATGTTGAGAAGAAGCCCCGAATATTACACATTCCCCAAAGAAGAAACAGGTGTCCTGGATTAGAAGGAAAAGTAGGAACATATTATCCCTTTGGTGCCATCGCTCTTATTACCAGCCCGAAAAGGAAAGAAGCCAGCAAATGGTTGGATTCCTGAGTACCCAGATGGCATTTGTTTGTCTGACTTTGTTTTTAGGATATACTTTCCATTATGGTTTGTTGCCTGGAACCCCCAGGACTGGAATGCTGGCCAAGCGACAGGGTGGGGTGGGCGTGGGGAGGGGGGCGGGTGTTGCCATAAAGTTGAAAAGTTAGCTCCCAAAACGTGTTGGAGAGAAGATAGGCCCGAGGTAAAGAGCCTGGGATCTTGTTTCTGGAGCCTGGATTCTTGCCTCTGCTTGGCCCTGAACACATTCTCTCTTCCATCCCGGTTTCTTCATCGGAATAACAATGAGGTGGGATTTGGACGGTCTTGGAGATTGTGTTTATCTCCCCAATTTTAATTCTAGGCCCACTTTGTCATTTATGAGATAGATAGGGATCCTTCAGTTTTGTTTGCTGATTTTCTTGAGTTCCTTAGTAATTCAATCTGAGTTTAATTCTTGCTCACGTAAAGTGCAATGGCTCTCGGAGCCCAGTAGAGGGACCCCGGGTCTGC
The DNA here is from genome assembly GCF_017311325.1 of Ursus maritimus. Classification (NCBI taxonomy): domain Eukaryota; kingdom Metazoa; phylum Chordata; class Mammalia; order Carnivora; family Ursidae; genus Ursus; species Ursus maritimus. Next base: position 23,583,372 of record NW_024423897.1, read on the forward strand.
GGCTCGAGCCTGGCCTTCACAGGGTGTGTCTGCTCCCAAGTGTGGGTGGGGATCCTTGCTTTGGGGCGTTATGAGAGAGAGCATTTCCGGGTCCCGGGATGCTGCTGAATGCACTAGCAGTTGTTTACCCCCGTGGCTCTGCCAGGAAGCATATGTCACGGGTCACCATAGGAAATGGATGAGGGGGATACGGATGAAAGAGGCACAGGAAGGGAAAGGGGTCAGGCAGAAGTCCTCATGGGGGGCAATGATGCGTAAAGACAGGAGGTCAGACTCGATGGTCTCTCCATGCTGCTCACATAATCTGTTCTGAAATAACACTGAGGCGCCTGGCTTCCGCACTCAGCTCACAGGAAAGCAGGTTTATAGAAGTGAGTGGGGAGAATCAAAAGGGAGAAAGAAATATAATTAGAGATGAAAAGAAAGCAGAAGTTTGGCAGGTGGCAGGAGAGCATCGAAACTAAAGAGGGAAGGAACTTTCTGCTTTTGGGCAACAGACTTAGATAAATCAAGGTAAGAACAGGTAATCTGCTCACGAAGACCCCTAGCAAATGGGGGCCTGCTGAGCTTTTGCCACTAGCCAGTAGCTCAACGACAAAGACAGAAAGACAGCATCCAGAGTGAAGAAGGTCGTTACTCTCTTCCATGGGCTTTCTCCCCAGAGCTTAAAACAACACCTGGCTCATGTGTGTTTCATAAAGACATAAATGAATGACTGGCTGGATCCTACCTCTCTATTTGATTTTAGCTTTTTTTTCTTTTTTAAGAGATTTTATTTATTTATTTGAGAGAGAGAAAGAGAATCTCAGGCAAACTCTACACCAGCATGGAGCCCGACGGAGGGCTCAATCTCACGACCCTGAGATCATGACCCAAGCCGAAACCGAGTCAGACTCTTAACGGACTGAGCCACCCAGGTGCCCCCACCTCTGTATTTTAAAATGAGACACAGGCTGAAAGGCACCCAGAGGATGATGGTAACCAGGATGGAGAGAGAACCCCAAATTAGGCCATAAGGCAGGGTCTTCACCGTGGAGAAGAGAAGACGTAGCAGAATGGTGAGATAGGGTTTTGAGTATTTTCATGCCTTTCTGTGGGAAGAGCAATGAACTCGTTCTGCATATCTTGTAATGCAGAACAAGGACCAAGGGCAGCAGTTTCAGGGAAAGAAAATTCAATGTCTGGGGACTGAACGGGTCCATTCTGAGAGTGAGCTCCCTGTCCCTGCAAGTATGTAAGTACACATTGAGTGGATACGTGCACAGCAGGGATATTGTAGAGGAGAAATATAATGAGGTAGTTACACTGATGGATGTTTACTTTCCCTCCCAACTCTGGGAGATTCTGTGTTTTCATCTTTACACATTTCTCTGTATAGAAAAAAATGAATTATTTGCCCCTATCCAGTGAATTAGACTGGAATGTAGGTTCTATAAGGAGCGGGATTCACCTCTGTCTTATCTGCAAATACAGCTGCAGGGAGTGCAGATTCTCAAGAAATCCTCGTGGAGTGAGTGAGTAAAACAAAAGAAACAGGATGCGCTGTTTTAGGCCAGTTGAATTCTCCAATCTGGGCTCGGAGATTTGGACAAGCAGTACAATCTAGACTCTGATTTGACAGCTACAGTTCCAGAGTGAGTGTCTGCCAGAATATTCACTGGACTGGGGTTTGTCCAAGTGTGAGCTGTGGCCCAGTTGTCCAGAAGCCGGGTAAAATGCCGATTCCCATGGAGCCCCTGACATCAACTCCTGCCGGTGGGGCCTGAGGATCTGGGATCCTAATAAGCTCCCCGGTGACTTTGGACTCCGATGGGAGAACCACAGGGCTGAGTACTAGCTAGCACTCCAAATTCATTCCTTTGGAATGTGATGGGGTAAAGAAACCAATTGTATGAGACAGAGGGACGTTTTAACTTCTTGCAGGAAGTCAACACCTTTGCTTGTTAGACTCCTGGTTCCACGAGTCATACCCTTGGCCTCTGAGATTGTCCCTGACAGTTCCAGGTCCGTGGTTAAACCTCCTGTAAAAGTTAGGGAGTGAAGGAATTAGCTATTTCCATGCGAGCTGACTCAGAGGCCGAGATAGAATCTCCGAAACGATCCCTCAGACTGTAGGGAGGCTCTTCGTAATTACTAGAAGAGGCAGCACCAGCCTTCTCTCTCTGACTGGTCACAGCACACCCCACATTTTGGGTTATTTTTGGGGGGGTTATTTAATGTTTGGGGACCCACTCATCTTTCTGCTGGACCTAGAAATTCCATTTGCCAATCTTCTTCTTCTTCTTCTTTTTTTTTTTTTTGCATTAGTGGTGATTTTAATGCGGAAGCCAGACCTGGTACCACTGTCTTCCAGACCGCCCAGCCAGGGTTACAAACACAGCGGTGGCTGAACCCGGCCCACCCAAAGGTTCGATTTGCCCAGCACAGCGTTTTTGAGCATCTGAATGCTTTTAGACCCTGCAGGTGGCCAGTGACCCTCCCTGCTGTCTGCCTCCCGGCCCTTCTCCCCCATTTCAGCTGGCATTTGGGTTTTCAAAGCTGGATCCTAGCCAGGGTGTTCTCTCACAGCAGGTTTCTTCCCTGGATTTCTTTTGACCGTAGCAGGTGACATTTCTCCAAGTTCTGCCTGTACGTCAGCGGCACAGCCTCTGTGACCTAGACTTGCTAGGATCATGGAATGGGCTGTTTTAAAATCCCTGCCCGGACACACAAAAATGTGCTGTATCCACACAGTGGAACAGCATGCAGCCATAAAAAGGAATGAAGCACTGATACATGTGACATCATGGATGGATCTAGAAAACATTATGCTATGCGGAGTGAAAGAAGCCAGACATAAATGCCTATGCATTGTAGGATTCCATTTACATGAAATTTCCCAAATAGGTAAACTATAGAGACAGATAGCAGATTCGTAGTTGCCAGGCTCCAGGGGGAGGGGAATCGGTATGGGTCTCCTATTGGGGTGCAAATGTTTTATAACTAGATAGAGGTGGTGGTTGTACAGCGTTGTGAATATACTAAAAGCTACTGAATTGTACACTCTACAATGGTTAATTTTATGATATGTGACTTTCAGCTCGAACCAAAAAATCCCCACTTCCTGCCCCTACCAGGTGGACGGCTTCTGTAGACCACAGGATACTCTGCTCTTCTGTTATTACTAAAGGGTCCCAAACTCAGCCATAGGGAGAAGAGTGAGCCTTTCTGTTGACGCTGACATACGAGAACAGCTGTATCTTCGTCAGTATCATCTCGGGCACAGGGAAGTCCTTCCCGTGTACTGGGCAATCTCTGCATTATTTACTGTAATATTCTTCAGGGGTTTGAATGCCAGTTACATCCCTTCTTACCTGCATCATCTAGAGCTAGTCAGTTACCTCTCTGTGCCTCAGTTTCCCCCTGGTAAAATGGGGATGGTAACAGTATCTGCCTCAGAGGTCTGTGGTGAGCAGGAGAGAGTTCATATTCGCAGAGCACGCAGAACTAGGGCTGTTAGAGTTGGCACTCTGCGAGGGTCAGTTGTTGGGATTACCATCATCTACCCTCTCCTACCAAAAAAAAAATCTCTTTGCCTGGATCTAGCCTGGGGAAGGGGAAAGGAGTACCGGAGAGACCTGAGGGCAGGGCGGTAGTGTTTACTCTTCTACTCCCGGGAGCCTTGGCCTGGGCGAGCGAGGGGTGTGCCGCCCAGGGCTGGCTGCGCGGGTGGAGTGGGCGAACAGAAGCCCGGCTTCGCTGCCAGCACACCCCTCTGGGAGGCTGGCCTTGTGCCCAGGGACGAGGGCAGCTCAGGAGAAGTGGAAAAGCCTCGCTTGCCTGGCGCTGATAGGATCAAGTGGGCTTGAAGCTTCATAAAGAGGTGGAGGGAGAAAGTGCTGAGCTCCCAGGAAGCTGGTTAGCATGCAGGATAGGAGGCCGGGTGAGGGAAGGAGTGTGGCAGCACCCACGTGCCCAGTAGCTCAGTAGGAAATACTAACAGCTGATTGTAACTCATTTATCATTAGTTTTTAAAACTTATTATAGATTTATTTATTATTATTATTTATATATTAGATTATTATAACTAATATTTAGAAAGTGCCTCTGCCAGGCCTTATGCTATATATTTTAGAACAGTAGTACTTAAGTCAACACTCCCCATGATAACTAACATTTACTGACCACATAGGCTAAGCCCTGTGTTAAGCGTTGTAAATAATGACGGTAATATTGACAACAGCCAGCATTTTTGAGTACATGGCGTCATGGGGACTGGCCATTTCTACATTCCTGGATGTTTACGTGAGCTCAGGTGGGCACACCTGGCAGTGCCAGGCTTGGTGTTAAGCTTTATTGTATGTTCGTTCACTTAACACACAGCCTGGCAAGGTGGGCCTAGTGCTATCCCTGTTTTCAGATGGGGACACTGGGGTTTAGGGAGCTAAGACGTCTTGCTTCGTCCAGCATGGTCTCTTCACCCTTGCCTGGGTATGCACATAGGACCGAGTCAGGCTCCACAGAGTCTCTCCGGGACTTCTGTGCTGAGCCTGGCACGGAACGCTGCCCCTCTGTGTCCACGGAGCCCCTCCGTGTCCACGGAGCCCTCCTTCCCCAGCATGGAGGCAGCCAGGGCAGGGCCGGAGGGTGTGCGGCCACACGCTGAAGGAAGCAAGGAACAGAACCACCTGCTGACCCCTGCGGGCTCCTCAACCCACTCGTGCTGCTTCTAGATGCTTCTCAGTTCTGTGAGATGATCAATCCCCTTTTACCTAAGGTTGTTTCTGCCGCCTAAAAAGTCCAGACTAATAAAACATCTCATTGAGCTAAAACCCGAGTATCTGACAAGTTCTTGACTTGCCCGGAGGGCAATTTTGTTTCCCAGGAAATAGAGGAAGCACAGGGAAATTGCTACTCTGGACCTAATTCTGACCAACGTGGACAAATTGGCTGGCGGAGTAGATGTGACATGTAACTGGCGAGAAAATGGCCACATCGTCTCGAGTTTGAGGTTACCGGAGAGAAGAAGCAAGTTGCAAACAGACTTTAAAATACAAACTTCAAGCTACTACGCTATAATATTTTCTATAGGATTCGAGATGTTTGGTAACCCTAAAAATCTAAAAAAGATATCGCAGCTCATCCAAAATGAAAATGTAGTCTATTTAAAGTGAAATACGCTTAGTAGATTCAGACGTTAGGAGATATCAATTTAGTACAGTAACAGGATATGTTTGAAGAGTCTAAAATTATGTAGCAGGATTGGGGAAACATGAGATTTAAAGTTTTGAAGCATTACTCCTACAAGCTAAGCTGTCAGGAGAGAGATCCAATTTAAAATAACAATGCTAAACTACTAACTTAGAGCAACCCATAGTACGTCGGTGCCTTTTAAAGTGTGGTTTGATGAGACACGTAGATTATGACTGAGGGCTGGGCTTCTACACTCCGTACCAATGGGAGGCACCTGCCCTGAACATCTGTTCGCCCCATGCACCTCTTCTAAGGTACTTGTCAGAGGAAAAAGAAGCCTCCGCTCCATGTCAGTGGCGTCCCCAGCTGTGCCAGAAATACACACCTCCTGGTACCAGGACCTTATATCATCTGAACTAAAAAAAAATGTGATCCGAAATAGACACTGTTATAGAAGAGAAGGTTTTGGGGTAATGATCAAAGCAAGCTTTCAGGGCTCTGTTTTGGATTTGCAGTAACACAGAACTGAGGCTTCTCACTTGATTTGGGGCTGTGGACACCTCTGAAAATTTGACAAAACCTACGGACCCTCTCCTTAAAGAAATACACCTACATGCGAACTTTGACAAGCAATTTCTCGGAGCTTCGTTGGATTCAGAAGGCCAACTACAAACCACAGGTGAAGAATTCTGAAAATAGGGGCGACTGGGTGGCTCAGTCAGGTAAGTGTCTGCCTTCAGCTCAGGTCAGGATCTCAGGGTCCTGGGATTGAGCCCTGAGTTCGGCTTCCTGCTCAGCAGGGAGTCTGCTTCTCTCTTCCACTCCTTCTCCCTCTGCCCCTCCCCCTGCTCGTTCTCTCTCTCTCTCTCAAATAAATAAATAAAATTTTTAAAAAAAGATTTTATTTATTTATTCGACAGAGAGACAGCCAGCGAGAGGGAACACAAGCAGGGGGAGTGGAAGAGGAAGAAGCAGGCTCACAGCAGAGGAGCCCGATGCCTGGCTCGATCCCATAACGCTGGGATCACGCCCTGAGCCGAAGGCAGACGCTTAACCGCTGTGCCACCCAGGCGCCCCAACAAATAAATAAATAAAATTTTTAAAAAGAAAAGAATTCTGAAAACAAATGGGAGAAAGTGCTTTAAACAAAGCCTAGTAAGATAGGCCAGTTAACCTTGGCCCAGGGACATAACCTCTCTAAACGTTCTTGTTCTCTAACGTGGGGACATTCATGGCTGTTGTGAGGATAAAATGGAAGACTGCATTTAAGACTCTTAGTACAGAGCCTGGCACAAACTAAGTACTCCAGGAATATCAGCCGATGGCCTATTATTATTATTAGCAGGACCTACAGTTTGTTACACTTCTTCCTAACTTAGCAGAGCAAGGTTTGTCAGGATTTCCTGCCCGCGGGTTTTCATTAACTGTATGAACGATAACAGAGACCTGTTTAAAACTCAGCAGCCGAGCTCCTGGGCTCCCAGCGTCCTTCTCTCTCAGACCTCGGAACAGGGATGTGTGTAGCGTAGAAAGAAAGAGAGGCACAAAGTCTCTCCTCTTCCCTGGGTACAGGCATTTTTAGAATAAAACCAAAATCTATCTCATGAGCCACATTTTGGGTTTAGAAAAACTCCCGCCGATCCAGCAGTTGTAACCTTCGTGATTTCAGTGTGTTTTGTCCCAAGCTGCAGCCTCTTGGCTATTATTCTGCCGCACGAGATCAATGATGTGATTTCCTGGTGAAGCCCCAGTGAAGGGCCTGGACAGCAAACAGATTAGAAATCTGGCATCTTTACAGAAACAGTTAAAAGACTGAATGCACGACAGAACTTACAACAAACAGAAGAAAACTTGCTTTGGTCTCTGGGGGTCCCCAAAAGTTCTCCTCTTGACAGACGTCAGCTTTCTCCCAATTAGAGCTCATCAGAAAGCCATCACACAGTAATTAAAACACAAACAAACTGACCCGAGGAGCCTCCCGAGGCCGGCTGCCAGTGCCTCGCTGTCCCGCTACAGAACTGACAAGACTGGGATTTTAAACTTTGTAGCCTTCCTAATGCTCTCTCTCTCTCTTATGTTGCTTCATGGGGCACCTAGCACCTTCACATTCATTCTCTCTGATATTCACGAGACCTTGTGGAGCACACCTGCTCTCTGTAGGCAGGGCGTGTGGGGCCTGCCTCAGTTTCTCCACCGCATGATGCTCTTCCTCCCACCGAGGGCCTTTGCACCTGCTGCTCCCTCTGCCTCCACCATCTTTCCTCCCCTCTTCACCCTCCCACCTCCTACTCATTTCCAAGGTCTTGGCTTGAAATTTCCCTTCTTCAGCACAGCCTCCTCTGGCCTCTCAGACTAGATCAGGAGCCTTATAAACACACTCCCATTGCTCCCAAACTTTCTCTTCTCTGCATTTCTCACAGCTTGTCATTATATTCACGCTTCTATTTGATTACAGTCGGCCTCCCTTCCTGGTAGTGAACTCCACCGAGGAAGCAAGCACTCCTGCCTCGTTCCTGTCTGAGCGCCCAGCACATTGCAGAGGGCCTGGCACGTAGCATGGCCCCAGTTTGAATGTATGGATGAGAGACAGAATAATTATCCTCATTTTGCAGGTGAAAGAAGAGACCCAGAGAAGGAAGTCACTTCTCAAGGTCACAGCCCATCTGCAGGAGTGCTGCTGCTTGAACCCAGGAGTCCTGGGTCTCCTCACTTCTGTGCTGCCTGCAAGGAGAATTTTCTCGCCATTTCTGGAGACTATCATTCTGAGTCCTGGTACCCCCACCAAGGGAGGGTGTCCAAGATAATCACAGGCCCGGCTCTTAGTAGTAGCAGAACCCCCTGGTGGCTGACACCCCTAAGACACCCACAGCATGGGACGGCCTGGTGCCCCTCACTGTACAATCACCCAGCATCCCTTGAGGCAGGTCCTCGAACGCCCTGCAATTACTCCCACTCTCCCAGGAGCCAGGAGGGTAGGAATGGGGATAATTAAGGAGGAGGGTGACAGGCTCTTCTTCATCACCGAAAATATCTCCCACCTCCTGCAGGCATATCTGTCGTGGGTTCGATTGTGCATTCTCTCAAATGATCACCAAGCTGTTCCCCTCATCACTTAACCCTTGCAGCACTCTGTGAAGTTCTGGCCAGAAGCGAGGCTCAGAAGATTCTGATACAGGAGGCTGTGAGCTCCCTGAGGGCAGCAAACTTGGCAGATGAGCTCACTGCTACATCTCCAGCTGTTAAGGGAGCACACAGGCAGTGCTCCATAGATATTTGCTGAATGACTGAATGAACTAAGAGCTTTCCACATGTCACGAACTTACTCTATCTTGTAGGGGCTGTTATTAGCCTATTTTACAGGCTAGGGAACTGAGATTCAGTGTTAAGAGACTTGCTGAAGGTCAAAAACTTTGTAAGCAATGAAGCCAGGATTCAAGGCGCCAAATGGGGAGATCAGGATTGGGAATTCAGGCAGGGAGATAAAGATGTTGATTATTCTATGATGTGAATGACAGAATAGTTTCAACACTAGGAAATGTGTTTACCAGGAAAGGGGGAGAGGAATACCATGCAGTGAATTTCCAAACTAAGGGCACAGTCAAGATTCCCACGGTGGTCAGGGTCCACGAAGACATCATGCAGTGTGCTGAGACTCAGGGGGACTTCCCAGCACATAACCCAGGGCCCTGTGGCAGGAAGCGCTAGGGATCAGCGCTGATGGGAGGGGAAGGTCCAGTCCCTGCAGGGACCTAAGTAGCAGGCAGAGCCTGTCCCAGGAGGTGAGCTGGAAAGAGCCCTGGGGTGGTCATCATAAAGCCAGTCTGCCGCTGATGCTCTACCCCTCTCTGGGCCTCACAGTTCCCATCCATACACCGGGGGTTGTTACTTCATAGTCTAGGGTGACCTCTGGGACCCTTCCATCTCCAGTATCTGTCTGGCTGTACATATAAGTAGGTAGTTGTAAATTTCCAGCATCTTGGAAATGGTCACCTAGTCCAATCCAACAGAGAATTCCTGCCCCAGCATTCCCAGTGGAAGGTGTGAGATTCTCTTGACTATCTTTAGGCCAGTGGTTCTCAACAGAGAACAATTTTGCCCCCCAGGGCAGATGTCTGGGATATTTTTGGCATCAAGTGGGTGGAGGCCAGGTACGCTACTGAACACCCTGCAATGCACAGGACAGTCCTTACACCAAAGACTTCTCTGGCCCAAAGCGTCAACAGTGCCAAGGTTGAGAAACCCTGCAAAGGCACAGGCACGCGTTGCAAGTTGAGGGAGCTTGGGCATTTGCGGCTAGCACAAGCATGATAGGAAGACACACTCTCTGTAAGTGCTTCCGGGGGTCTTAGTTCTGTCCTGGGGGGAAATGTGGAGGAGGGGCCTTCCAGTGGCTATTCAAACATCTGGGGATGACTAATCGCCCAGCTATCCAACCAATCAGCCAACAATGACCACCTGTAGAGTGAGTACTTAGTGGGGTCAATGTTGGGAGCAAAAAGTCTCCGGAGAAGGCCAAGGCTTGCACCGCAAGTTGGAGGGGACCGGGAAGGAGGGAGTGTGTTAAGTTGTGGGTGGGGTGAGGGGGCACCTGAGGGGGTCATGCAGTCGGGTGCGACCCACCTGGGCCTTGAATGGCAGGATTTCCAAACAGGGCATGGGAGCCTGGAGTGTGCCAGGAGGCAGGCAAGCAGAGAGCCCCAACAAGGCCCCCCGCCCCCGCCCCCCAGCCTCACTTCTCACCTCACCTGCTCCAGCTACAGTCTCCCACTCCTGCCACCTGCCATTTCTTCACCCACCTCAGAGCCTGACAGATTTTATCCCCTCAGGGGGCGTATCCCAGCCCACCCATCCTTTGGGGCCCAGCTCCTGGCCCTCAGGGAATCCTCCCCAACGCCCACTCCACACATTCAGTGCTCTCAGAGTCCCTTACCTCCCCCCTTCATAAAGCTTATCATGATGGTTATCTGTGGGATTACTGACTGCAGCGGGGTGGGGGGGGGGCGCTCTCCCACACGGGGCTGGAGCTGGAGCTCACTAAGGCCCTGCGGCAGGGCGCGCACATGGTGGCGTCTCAGGAGATGGTTGTTGAGTGGATGGAGAAGCAATTGCAAGAGGGCTCTGGCAGCTGAGATGTTGGGTTTATTCAAGGCTAGAAACAGTCTGAGACCTCAGTGAGAGGGTCCTGAATGCGAGGCCGAAGTGCCCATACCTACAGTGGTGGGCAGCGAGGGGCCCTGAAGACAGGGATCTGCCGAGAACACTACAATATTCTGGGGGGATAGACTGGGCCGAGGTTGGAGCATAGAAGAGCCTGGGGTGACCGGGAGCCTTCCAAGAAGCCTGGGGCCAGAGGGCTGGGCCCTGGGAGATGGCAGAGGGAGACAGTGCCTCTTTGCTTCTTGAAGACTGCTGGTTCCCTTCCATTCCTTTTGGTGTACCCCAAGCAGCAGGCCACTGTGGCGCTCAGAGGGGAGGGGGCGGGAGAGGGAGGTGGGGTGGAGGCCATCAAGCTGCGGACGTCCCTGCAGCACGCAGCACAGGCATCTCTGTGGGTTCTCGACCCCTTGGCCTGGTTCAGCTCCCGCTCCCGCCCCCAGGCGGAGCCCAGGGAGTCTGCTCAGAGCACTGCCCGGGAAGCAGGCCAGCTGGGCTGCGGGGTGGAGGCGCACAGGGACAGAAGGCAGATTACATGTCACTTCATATTAGCCACACCGGCAACTTTCCCAAACCACCCAGGGAGGGGCGAATTAATTGCAATTCTGAAGACAAGCCAAAAACAAAAGATAACACCGCAATGAAGGAGACCGTACCTCCTTCCCAGACGCGGGCGGCTAGGGCTGCCTTCCGGAAGGTCTGATCTGCTTACCTGTGAGGTACATCTCCTCTCCTTCAGTGAACATCTGGCGGCAGCGGACGCACCGAGCGCAGGTTGGATGGTAGTGCTTCCCTCCTGCCTGTGGAGATAAAAAGAAGGAGGAGGAGGTCAGAGGTGGGCCTGCTGTCCAGGGAGCAGGTCGGGTTTGAACATCTCCTGGGCACATTAGCGCTGCTGGTGCCTTCGGGACCCTAAGGCTGGTGGGGAATCTACCCAGGGGAGTCCAGAACCGTCTAAAAGCCCACCTAGGAACCTTGGTGATTCCATACTGTGGGTCCCTGAAGGAGGTTCAGGGGACTTCCCTGGCCACCCACACTTCTATTGTGCTGGTGGAAGGACCCCCTGAAGGCCACTGGTCCCACCTCCTCATTTCTAGATGAGGAAACCATCTTGCTTTGAGGACATCCCAACATTTCCCCAAGAACGGGGCCCTTACCACTGGCAGTACCTGAGTGACTTTGAGTGGTACATGGACCTGGGATTTAATGACAAGGGATCAGTGAAGAAAAGGCCCTCCTTTTCAATCCCCTGCCAATTCTTGTTTTATTATTTTTTAAAAATTTTATTTACCTAAGTAGTCTCTATACCCAACGTGGGGCTTGAACTCACAACCCCGAGATCAAGACTCATGTGCTCTTCTAAGTGAGCCAGCCAGGCGCCCCGAGGTCTTCTGCTTTTTTCAACGACAGAGTACCAGTTTGGTGCTAGTGTGTCTTTGACATCTACCTGACACTTACTAACATAGCTTTTAAAGAATTAGAACAGGTCTGAGGCTTGGCACGTCCACAGCCAGAGAATCTAGTTAGAGCCACATTTAGTTTTTGGTTATTGGCAACATGGCCCGTGATCTTGGTTTACCTGCTACTTTTTTTTTGTTTTGTTTTTTTGTTTTTTTTTTTACTTGCAAGTGAGCCAACTTAAAGACAAATGAAAGCATTAGGTAAGAATGCATATACGAGGTTCGCAGACATGGCAAAACTTCTGAGAGTAGCACGTGAAGGTTTGGTGGACAAATAATGGGCCCCACAAAGGCAGGACCTGCTGGGGAGTTTCTGACCCGGAGGCTCCGGCCTGCGGCTGTTGCACCCCAGTGCCTCGGCCCCATCCCCAGCTCACCCCAGTCTAGTTTGGGTGAGCTCCCTTGACCATTCCCACTTTCCTTTCCTACAACTATTTCAAATAGAAATGAATGATTTGCAGCTGCAAATTCTTCTACGGGGGAAGAAACAGCCTCAGAGAAGGTTATAACTCTAGTTGTCACTGGAAACCAGTAGCAACAGAAGTTGGACCCAGGAGGGCAGGTCACCCGGGAGGGTAGGTCACCCACGTAGCATTCACTTCCACGCTGACCGTTCTGACACTACGATCCCAGCCCAGAGGGCTTCGTATGCAGGGATCCTTCAGCGGTGGCTTCAGACTCCCCATATGGAGGAACTCAGCCCAGCGATGGGGTTGGAAGGTGGGGCTTGTTTTGAAGGTACACTTGACCCTTGAACGGCATGGGTTTGAACTGCATAGGTCCATTTACAGGTGAGCATTTTTTTTGACAAATACAGCACTGTAAATGTATTTTCTTTCACTTGTGATTTTCTTACTAGCATTTTCTTCTCCCTAGCTTACGTTATTGTAAGAATACTATATATAATACATACTTCACACAAATACGTGTTAATTGATGTTCGTGTTATGGGTGAGGCTTCCAGTCAACAATAGGATACTAGGAGTTAAGTTTCTGGGGAGTCAAAATGATATATGGATTTTCAACTGTTTGGGGTCGGCACCCCTAACCCCGTGTTGTTCAAGTATATATTTTGCATGTTACGGCAAGGTTAATTTGGGGGGATATGCCTGAGGGCAATTGATGGATATTGGGGGATTGTTAAAGGCCCTTCCCAAGCTGTCACTTGGCGGGATGCTAATGGGTTCCTTCCAACTCAAAAATTATAATTGCAATTGAATAATGCTGATGGCTTATTTCTGAATCGTTTTTGGGGTGGTAGATGGGTAGGCATGGGCTTATCTATTCTGGAGATGCTTGATTTATTCTAAAAACTTAGCAAGAATGAACAAAGGGCAGATTTTTCAAAAAAGAAAAAAAATCTCCACTGTTCCTGTTTCCGCGTGGTTTGCGTGGCTCCCACCAACGATAAAATGCCCTTATCATCATCAAAGCAAACCGTGTTCAAACTCTGGAAGGAGCCTGCTATCTTCCCTAGCTGAGATGTCGTGGGACTGATTCTCTCCTACCATGACAAGGATAATCGGTTTAATTAGTAGCCTCTTCCTACTTTGTGTCTCTTTATCATCATTTCAATTATAGACCTGTTTTCCAGGGAGGCAGCGCCTTGGCAAAAACCGAAGTTTGGCATCTTCCTAAATGTCGCGCCCCATCACCCCACCAGGGCCGAGAGAGGCTGAGACGCTGCACACCATCTCAGCGACAGCTTGGAAGCAACTTGAGGGAGACAGGCTGCTGGAGCAGCCGGCACCAACATAAGGGAAACCAAGTCAGCGAGGTAGGATGGGACATTCTGTCTGTTAAGAAACCGAAACCAAGAAAATAGTGCAGAAATATGGGGCATATTGGAGAGGGCGGAGAACCAGAGCAAGGTCAGGAGAGGCGGTACTCGATGGTGCGGTTCTCCTCGGAGAGGACACAGACTAGGAAGAATGGAGTGGGACTGTCACCCAGCATGCTGACCTCTGTCACTGAGGTAGGGCTTGTGGGGTGGCCTAGGGAGGGAATGGGAAAGGGGAAATGGAATTTAATTACGTGTCTATTGTGTCCCTGAAAATGCCCTGGGCCCTATAGTGGGCAAGTGTTTTGTTTTCTTGGCCAACATCCTTCCCCCTTCTTCCAGGAACAGCACCAGGCCTTCGCTGGGTGGGACTACTCTTTCCCCACATCAGTCCGTGTAGTTAAGTAGGGCTGACCCCACCCATAAGTGTATTCTAACTCTATGGTCATAGTTATTGTTTGGAGATGGGTCTGAGGTTGTCCAGTGAGAGCCAGTCCTGGGCTGAGCTCTGAGAAAAGAGAAGCTCTCCTTCCCCTGGGGGATGCTGTCTGATAGGATGTAAGCCTGCTGTCCAGCTCTCCCACCACGAAGGAGAGCCCTCCTGAGAATAAAGCCAGCACAGGACAAAGTGGAGCCAGGATGGCAGGATACTTCAAATGCATTCGTTTGAGTGCTGGATCCAGCTGGGCCTGAAGCAAGACCTCCTTCTGGGCTTTTTATTATGGGAGCTGATAAATTTCCTTTTTGGCCCGAGCCATTTGAGTATAGTTTCTGCACCTGCAACCAAAGTCCTGACTACCTGTAAAGACACTCCTGTCTGTGTCCTTGACTCTCGCATGACTACCCTACTCACAAGACGTCTGACAGTAGATGTGCGTGAGGGGTGTTCCAGAGCAAGCAATCACTGAGCCACCAGTGGGGTGTCCCACCGCTTAACTCAGTTCTGACACTATTTACCTGGACCGAGCGTCAGACCCCACGGGTTAAGGGCTCTGTCTCACAGGGCTTCCCTCCCCCACTTCGGATGCCAATCCCAAGTCCCAGGTTGTCACCTGTGCTTCTGACCGACTGGCTATAAACTGGGGCTCCCACGACCCCCAAGCTGGGTTCGATAATTCTCTAGAATAGCTCGCAGAACTCAGGGAAACACTTACCTTTACCTGGGAGAAAAGACAGAGGTGAGCATCCAGATGGAGGAGATTCGTAGGACAAGGGGTGTGGGAAGGGGCTCAGAGCTTCCAGGCCCCCTCCCGGCGCACCGCTCTCCCAGAACCTCCAGGGCTTCAGCAACCCGGAAGCTCTCCAGACCCCATCCTCTGGGGACCATTATGGAGGCTTCTTCACACAGACACGATCCGTCATTACCTCACTCTCCAGCCCCTGCCTCTCCCCCTCCTGGAGGATGGGAGGTGGGGCTGAAAGTTCCAAGCTTCTAATCATGGCTTGGTCTTGCTGGTGATCGCCCCCATCCTGAAGCCCTCCAGGAGCCCACCCAGAGCCGCCTCATTAGAACAAAAGACACTCTTATCACCCAGGAAATTCCAGGAGATTTAGGAACTCCACGTCAGGAACCAAATATTAGAACAAAAGATGCCCCTAGTACTCTTAACACTTAGGAAATCGCAAAGGTTTTAGGAGCCTGTGCCAGGAACTGGGCAGAAACCAATATATTTAGTTTCTATTATTTCACACTGACATAGTCATCAGAAGTTGAATAACAGTTGTATTCACCGTGATAGATAAAGACTCTAAGTCTTAGAGAAAGTGACTTGCTTCAGGTCTCATGGCTAGAAGTGGCAAAATTGGAATCCAAGTCTGTTTCACTCCAACCATGTAGCTCATGACATCACACGACCTCAAAGACCCCCCGAGTGGCTGAGAGCTGTGGGCACGTGTATGGGATAGAGGGGTCTGGAGTTCTAGATTTTAGTTCCCGCTGTCCCGGAAACACCACACATGACCTTGGAATAACATCACACGTCTTGGGGTTCACTTTTCTCATCTGTAAAATGAGGAGGGTTAACCAGTTGATAGCTAAAAGTCTCTTCCAGCTCTAAGAAAAAAAAAATCAATAAGCCCATGATGCTAATGGAGCCTCGTACAAATGGAATCAATTGAAACCTGGTTACAACAGCAGCCCGAGAGGAGGCTCCCACGATACTAAACACAGTAGCACAAGGGAGAAGACAGGCACCGCACACAGTTTCAAAGCAGCTTGGAAATGCTGGGATGAATTCCCATCTGCAGCCCTGCGTGTGATCCAAGTTTCCCCCTTTTCCAAAGAAAAGTCTGCTTTTATGACCTCTTATCCCACGGACTCTTTACTCCCCCACAGTGCAGATGCCTTTCTCCTATAACCCTGCAGACCTGAAACTGTCCTGAAGCTCACCTTTCCCCGCCCCACAGCTTCTTCTCAGCCCACATAGTCCTCAACTGCTCTACAGAATTGGACCAATGCTGGCAGACCTCGCCCTCCTTTCTGAAGCGCTTTCCTTTTGGGGCCTGGCCCCCAGTCTCCCCCACAGCCCTGACTGCCCTTCTTCTTTCTCTGACATCTCCTCAGTCTCCTCGTGCCACCCATAGCCACTCCCCAAGGCTGCCTTCAGCCCACTCCTCCCTCCCTCTCCCACCTCCCTCTCCCTCTCCCTCTCCCCTTCCCTCTCTTCCTCTCTCTCTCTCTCTCTCTCTCTTCCTCTGTTCTCCCCCAATCCCCGGGACTCCCCTGGTGCTGACTCTTATTCAAATCCTAGCCTTTTTGAGATTATTCCTTCCACAACGCTGCCAGAGCTTTGTTCCTGAGCTCAGCTCCACATTTCTGACTGCCTTCCTGAAACCTTCCCGGAATTTCAATCACAACCTGTCCCGAACGGAACTCGCTGTGCTTCTGCCCAGATCAGCTTCTTTCCCTGCCACCCCTGGTTCGGCAGAGGACAGCACCAGACTTCCTCTCATCCCGGCTTCACGCTTTGGTACAACTTTCGGCCTCTTTCCCTTCAATCCTCGTGTTTACCGGCGGCCCCACCACAAAGCTATGGGAATTCCACTCCCATTATGCGGGAGGCAGGTGGGTGCTCTGTCCACTGCCACTATAGGTCTTGAGTCCTGCCCGAGGTGTCATGGCCTCCTCACTGGTCTCCCACTTCCAGTTTCTTTCCTCTGAATGTAACCCGTGTCCATCAAGTCATCCTCTCTAAGGAGCAGCTCTAAGCGGGTCACTCATACTCAGTCTTTCCCCAACCCCTGTTGCTCAGTGAATCCCATACAAACACCTCACCCTGGAATGGGGCTCTGAGAAACCAGGGCCAACACCCTAGCGGTGCTCCTGTGTCTTGCCTTCTCCTCCACACTGCAATCCCACTGCTCCCTGGAGAGCTTTAATGGTTTATCAGCTCTGTGCCTTTATCTTATTCTCTCTGACTCCCTACAATCTTGCCGCGTTGCTCCTCTGTTTAAAACTCTCCAATACCTTCCCATTGCACTTACTACAAAACCCAACTCCTACAGGGCTACAACGCCCTATGTGGTATGCGCTGTGTGATAGACCATCCTCCCCGAGCCCCAATTTACATAATTCAGCCACACTGACTTTTTTCTCTGTTTCCTGAGTGGGTCAAGCATCACAAGGCAGCCTGCTTCTCATCCTCGGGGCCCAGCTGCAGTGCCTCTCCTGGGCTCCTGCTTCCCTGGTTAACAGCCCTCTCTCCTGCTGGGCCCAGATGTGGCTACAGAATCCTTCTCAACACACTGCTGCCTGCAGGGGACCACCACCAACTGGCCCGCTTTGACCCAATTAATGATTCTGCTCGTAAGAGCTGCCCCAGTCTGACATCCGCCAGCCACTGTCAGAAGGGATAACCTAGCGAGGCAAAGACATTCACCCCGAATGTGAGCATGAGTTAGCAGTTGAGTCAATATCCGAACCCAATTGTTCCTGGTCTTAGGCTATTGTTCGTTCTTTGTACCAAACTTTCCTGTTTTTAATTCCTCAAGGTGGGTGGTCCTAAAACATAGGAAGACAGTTTTCGGAGCCCACAGGGTGTGGGAAGGAAGGCCGGGAAGGGCAGCAGACAGGGGGCTGGGGCAGGGGCTCAGCAAGGGTGCTGCGGGCTGCTTGCTACTGGAAGAGCTAGTTGTGCGTCTGAAGCAGGGGAGAGCTGTTGCCATGGCGATGGACCAGCCAAAGCAGGGCACAGGGAGCAAGCTGCTAGAACGAGCTGGTTCTTAAATCAGCACATTACCAAATGCTTAAAAAATTAAAAATGGCATCCATCCTTTAGCCCGGTTGGGAAGAAAACCATAATTGTTCCTCCCCAGTAATCTAGCTGGGTCTGAGTCCAGAGAAGCCACTGATATTCCCAGCACAGCGTTTTTGGAACCAGGAATAATTTTGTCCAGTTTCTCATTTTAGGGGTTCCCAGAGAGGCAAAGTTATCTGCTCAAGTCATGGAGTAAGCTAAGCTGAGGTTGAGGCAGCGGGGGAGGGGAGGCTAGGGAAGGCGGGGTCCTCAGCGACGACCTTCTGGAGTCACCGGCCATCCTGCACAAACACCTTCACGGCTACTTGAACCCACTCACCTCCAAGACCCTGCCGCTGATGTACCGGTCACAAGTCTCGCATTTAATGCCAAACTGGGAGTGGTAGTCGGACTCGCAGTACGGAACGCCGTCCCTGCAAGAGGAAACCCACACAGGGAGAGGAAGTTGGGGGGGTCCATGGGGGTGTCATGTGCAAGTCCCCGGACCTGTAGCCAGTGGTGACTGGACCAAGATTAGAAACACTTGGGGAGCTTGTTAAAAATGAGAACTCCCCAGACACCCCCAGATTTGTGGAATCAGAGAACCCCTGGGAGGGGGGGCCAGGAATCTGCCTCTTGACAAACTCCCCAAGTGCACCTGGGAACCACTGGTCTGGGCTGCTGGTCATGGATATCCCTTTTCTATTCCCCTTCTTTCTATTTCTCCCCCCCAAGGTCTCCAGACCCACTCTCTTCTTTTTATCTCAAAGGGCTCTTTTTAAAACGTCTTGTAAAAACGTATGAAGGTTTGTTTTATCTAGATGAGGTAGTCTTCGCATTTGGCACATTACAAAGGCATGAAGTGAAAAGTCTTCTCCCTCCTCCCTGCCCCTTCCAGGAGGTCATCAATGGGGTCAATTTTTGTGCATAGCCTTCAGGGCTCCTCATCTGATAAAAAATTTTACCTGCGATGAGAGAATCATCTGACTGTGCTCCCGGGTCAGGAGATAAGGGGAACCTACCCTAACCACTTCCGATGTGTTTCATTTTCGCCTGGTGCTTCTCACTTATCAGGCAGTAATAAGATTATTGTGAATTATTCTTACAGTGCCCCCTGCTACTAAGAGCCACTGACATTGATGGCTCGGTGTGTGGCCGGCCCTCTGATGGTGCTTTATGTAGATTATTGCGTTGAATCTCTACGGCAGCCCTGTGAGGTCAGAACTATCAGTCTCCCTACTGCGTTAATGAGAAAACTCAACTCAGAGGACCGGAAGCTGGATTCAAACCCAGGCGGTCTGGTTTCTCCCCCGCTGTGGTCATGTGGCCTGAAGATACAGCTGTCATGTGCCGCGGGGCTTGGGCTCAGTGCCCGGCCTGTAGTGAGCACACAGCAAATGGCAGCTAGAGGAATGCCCATGATTGTGGAGAGGGGTCTTCAAAGAAGACATGGAGGTAGCTGGGGGCATCAGACGGCTCGCCCTGGCTCTGGGCCCTGCCTGGCTCTGAGGACCAGATCTGACGACACGGCTCTGTAGCGCTAATGAATCCACGAGAGAGAGGGCCACTTCCCCCACTTTTGGGTGTAACAGAACTGGCTGACGCAGACGGGCCTGAAGGACAGTCATGCCATCGTTTCATCTCCAAGTAGTTGCCACGTTGGGATTGCTGGGAGCCCACCCTGTGCTCTCCTGAAGGAGAGGGAGCAGTGGGGACCCACGCTCAGCGAGGGCCAGTGGTCAGACTGCTGCTTGAAGGCCCCCGAGACGAGCTTCCTCCCACCCCTGCCAACCCTTCCACACTCCGTGGGTGTGGGAGGGTGACTCTGCAGGGGGAGAAAGTCATTCGTCAGGAGGTAGGTACAATGAGCCAGCAAAATTTGTGTATAAATGCCAACCCCACCTCGTTTGGACCCATGGGTTGAGAGGCCTTGGGGAATTTGAAATATCCATGACCCTAAAAAGAGGCAGATAGTCAAATTAGTATTTACTAGACACTTACTAGTATGATGTCTGAGCCTTTGCACCACCCTACGAGGAAGGTCTTCTTATCCCTGTTTTTATAAACGAGGAAACAGACTGGGAGAAGTTCAGTCCTTTGCCAAGGTCATGCAGGCCGGCTTCTAACCCAGGCATCAATGCCAGAGGCAGTGCCATTAAGCACCTGCCGCTCTGCCAGCTGCCAGCCGAAGAGCCCAGAGCCAGGCTGCGGAGGCCTTAGGTGTGATGGGCAGTGGGGGCTGGGCCTTCTTGACAGGAGCTCTGAGCAAACCCTACACCCTCGACTTAGGCTCACAGACTCAAAGACTTCAGGCTGGCGACTCACTAAGGGCACTTCTTACTTGGCAGGGACGGAGGGAAATGCCAAACTCCTACTAACATGGCATTCGAAGCTCTCGGTGATGTGACCTCAGCTCACCTCTGCAGTCTGGGACCCTGCTTCACCTGCGCACACGTCTGAGCCCCGGCCAACGAGACGGATGTGTCAGGCGCCAGCCTGTCCCTGCCCAGGCTGGGCGTTCCACCTACAAGCTTTCCTTCTTTGCGTTTTCAAATCTAACCCGTTTTCAAGGTCTGGCTCAAATAGTGCCGTCTTCCATGAAGCTCTCACAGGTTCCAGACTGCACTCCCCGCTAGTTTGAAGGGCTCCCTTCTTTCTTGGAATAGTCGCAGACCTTCACTTGGACCGCTGACCCAGACGGTGCTGTCTGGTGGCATCCATGTTTCCTTTTGCCCATAGCCTCGCCTGGTTTTCCTTTGGGGGCCACCCCTTCCCACTCACAGTTACTATGGGTCACAGAGGGCTGCTCTCCGGCTCTAGGATTTATATCCTCCTGGCCAGTGATTGGTCGGGAATGCGCGTGTGACCCAAGGGTGGCCCAATCAGAGGCAACCGTGGGACTCTCACCAGAGTCCCTGGGAAAGAGGCCTCTGTCTCTCTGCCAGGCTGGCTAAGCTGCTAGAACGAAAGCCTGGGACTGCTGGTGATCATCTCTGCTACCCTTGGGGACGGCTTGTTTCAGAATAAATCCAGCACAGAGGAAGGGAGAGCTGAGAGAGAGGAGGAGGGGGAGAGAGAGAGAGAGAGAGACTTTCAAAGTGCCAGTAACATCTTTAAGCCCTGGATTCAGCCAGGCTGGAAGTCAGTAGGCCTCTGGCCTTCCCATTTCTGAGTCAGTAAACTCATTTTTGCTTAAGTGAGTTTGAATTGGGTTTTCTGTCGCTTATGATCTAAAGGGTCTTAAAGAACAAACCTCTTGGGCTCCCTACCACATAACTCCTGGTGCCGTAATTCTTTCTGTATCTAGTTTATCTCCCTCATTAGACTATCAGTCTCCTGAGGCAAAACCCACACATGCGCAGTGGGTCAGAGCGCACCCTCAGCCGTGTCCGCGTCATAGAGCATCGAAGCTATGAGGGTCTGCGGTCGTCATTTCTTTCAGGTGCTTGAGTACGGCAATGTGGTCACGAGGGGTCTCCTGGCAAGGGGGGCTCGTCTGGTGTGGTGCTGTGCTGCCACCGGGGGTGGGGCCCCCTCCCTGACAGTTTCGTGTGTCCATTGTATCTCATACCGATTCAATTCATTCAACAACTGTATTGTTGGCCAGGGGCTGGGCATTGCGCGAAAGGCAGCAGTGGGTAAAACCAAAGGCCCTGCCTTGGCGAGGACAGACATTAAATATCATCATGGAGCAAGTTACTTACTTCCTGAAGCCTCAGCTTTCACAGCTTTTAAAATGGGGACGGACGCCTCACGGGGTTAGTTGCAGGGTTTAATGCGATAACCCATACACAGCCATTAGTATATCTTTTGTACGTAACAAAAACTCGGTAATTGGTAGCCAGTATTATTATCATTATCAAAAAGTTAACCTGGATGAGTGTATGACTGCAAACGGTGTTAGCCCGTGTGAAGGGAACAAACAGGGCCCCGTGAAGGCTGGTGTTGGGGGAGGGGAGGGGGCACAGGAATGAGACCGCCTCCGGAGAGTAGGTGTGGGACCCAAGACCAGAGGGAGGAGAGGAGCGAAGGCGTCAAGGAGCGAGAAGAGCATCGCAGGCAGAGGAAACAGCCCAGAAGGGCCCAAGGGTTGGGGAGGTGCTGTTTGTGGCTGTGGGAGTGGGTGGAAGTGGAAGGAGATGCCCAGGGAGATTCAGGCAAGGACACCCTGGGGCAGGCCGGTAGGATGCGGGGGTCCTGGAAGCCAGGGCGGGGGGATGGAGGAGACACCCACTTGCTGATGTACTCCCCGGTGAGGATGACGCTGCAGGTCTGGCATTTGAAGCAGCTGACGTGCCATTGCTTGTCCAGCGCAAGGAGCGACTGGCCATGCTTGATCTCCTCCTTGCACCCAGCACAGTCTGCAAAAACAAGAGGACGCCACTGAGCAGAACATCCCGGGCCCCTTGACCATTGCTATCATCTCAGCCCAAGCGAAGGAAACCCCTCCCTGAAAACCAGCCTTCTTCCAGCAGCTCCCACCCTGGCACGGGCACCTGCCTGGAGCTCTAGCAGGTGAAAGCAAGGGCCCCGGAGCCCTGGGCTCTGGAGAGGAGGTCTTGGTGGGAGGGAGAAAGAGAGACATCCTAGGATTCCTCCAGAAAGCTCTCTGTCATCTTGACTGCTGTTCACCCCACACAGACAGACCCTGCTCTGTGCCTGGCCTGCCCTCGAACAGTTAAGTCAGCGTGCTACCCTCTGTGCCCGGGAACCTGCCACATCAGCAGTACCCGGGGGCCAGCAGATGTGCCGCATCTGAGACCCGTCCAGACCTACTGAACTTGACCTAAATCTCCAAGCACCGACGACTCTGAGAAGCACTGCTCCAGGGGATAAGCTTAGTATCTAATTTTTCCTACCCTTGGCTGGACGCTCAATGGCAAGGACCCTGTCTGTGTTTTGTGGTTAAATCTATTCTCTCGCCTAGTGCTGAGCTCAACACCCAGCAGGAACTCAGATCATATTTGCTCGATGAATATGAAGGAGTGGGCCTCATAGCACCCAGGCAAAGGACAGAGCTTACCGTGCCTGCCCCCTTCCCAGCATGCTTATAATACGCTGAACATTTTCCTCCCCAAGGATCAGAGAATCTGGTAAGACCGTCCCAAACCAGAGAGGTGTTCTTACTCCCCATCCTCATCACCCTGGAACGCGCACAAGGGCCACAGAATGTGGGGGCCAGGCATCTGCCTGTTGCTCAATCCGTGTCTGGGGAGGGGCAGGAAATGGAGCCAGCGTCCAAGGTACTTGGGAGATGCTGGGAATTCAGGCCTACCCGGTCGGATGGCCCACTCCGGAGGAGGAAAGGGTCATGGGACAAAGTTTACCAGAGGACAAGCCTCTCCATTGGCGCCACAAGACAGATGCATACTTTGAAGCAGTGGGGAGAAAAGAAACTGCGTATCAAGTTGGGAGAGGCTGGCTGGAAGCCCTCGTGTCCAGCTGGGAGCCAGTCCTGGGAGAGAAAATGATGTGTCTGCCTGTCGAGGAAGGGAGTGTGCCCAGCCAACAGTGGGGAACGTCTGGGCCCTGATGAAGTGCTTGGACGAGGCAACTCCCACGGTCCCCGCCTCTTGGCTCCCTAGAGCCTTCCTAACATCCCTTAACACAGGCTGGGGGCGGGAGGGTCTCTGATTGCAAAATGCTTCAAGCCCCAGGCCTTCAGATGGGGGCTGGAAGAATAGTTTTGGGATTTCTTTTCCTTCCTCACTCCTCGAAAAAGTCTACCCACCTCCATCCCAATAATCACGGGCTTTAGAATGTAATCATTTAGAGACGTCAGGCACCCCCTTCTCCTTTTATAAAGGTGACTTACCCATGCTCAGGGGGGAGACCCTAAGGGCGCAGGGGTCAACTACTGAACCACAAATACTGAACTTGTGTCTGTCGGCCTCCTGGATAGGGTTAAATAATTCCACGGGGGCTCAGAGTTCACAGAGTCCTTGGTCACAATCCCACCTAATGCAGGAATCTACAGCATTCTCGATAGGCAGGCGCCGTCCTCTGCTTAATTGCCTCCAGGGGTAGGAAGCTCACCCCCTTTGGAGGAAGCCCACTTTGCCTTTGGACAGGCAAAATTGTCACAAGTGCCTTCTTTTATTTTTTTCAGTTTATTTTTTAAATATGTATCACATAAAGGTTTATTCTTTTTTGTAACTCCATTTTTAATTTCCTATCTGATTTTTTAAAATTGCAGTATAATTGACACACAATGTTACATCAGTCTCAGGCGTGCAACATAGTGATTCAGCAACTCTATACCTTACGCCTGCTCAGCCCAAGTGTAGCTCCCATCTGTCCCCACACACCGCTATTCCAGTATCCTTGGCCACATTCCCTATGCTGTGCCGTTCATCCCCGTGACCTACCCCTTGCATCACTGGAAGCCTGTGCCTCCCACTCCCCTTCACCCACTCTGCCCATCCCTCCTCCCCCTCACCTCTGGCAACCTTCAGTTTGTTCTCCATATTTATGGGTCTGTTTCTGCTTTTTTGGTTTGTTTGTTCATTTGTTTTGTTTTTGAGATTCTACATATAAGTGAAATCATACAGTATTTGTCTTTCTCTATCTGACATATTTCACTTAGCATAATACCCTATAGGTCGATCCATGTTGTCGCAAATGGCAATATTTCATTCCTTTTTGTGCCTGAGTAATATTCCATGGTATATATATGCCACATCTTTATCCATTCATCAACCGATGGACACTTGGGTTGCTTCCATATCTTGGCTATTGTAAACAATGCTGCAATAAACATAGGGGTGCATATATCTTTTTTAATTAGTGTTTTTGTTTTCTTTGGGAAAATCCCAACAGTGGAATTACTGGATCATATGGTATTTCCATTTTTAATATTTTGAGGAACCTTCATACTATTTCCCACAGGGGTCGCACCGATCCACATTTGTCACCAACAGCACACAAGTGTCCCTTTTTCTCCATGTCCTCGCCAACACTTGTCATTTCTTGTCATGGCTGCCTTTTTTTTTTTTAAGATTTTATTTATTTATTTGAGAGAAAGAGAGCACAGAGAGAGAGAGAGAGAGAAAGAGGGAGAAGCAGACTTCCTGCTGAGCAGAGAGCCCGATGTGGGGCTCGATCCCAGGATCCTGAGATCACGACCTGAGCCAAAGGCAGACGCTTCACCGACGGAGCCACCCAGGCGCCCCATGACTGCCTTCCTTATATGGAGCTGAGACCTGACTCCTTGTGATGCCCCTTATTTTATGCAATGAGAATAACCTACCTCTTTTGCCTCCTGACATTTCCTTCAAATACTTAAAGACAACTGCGGTTTCTCTCTTCTCCCTCCTTCCTTACACTTCACTTTTCCTTGCTTGATGTGGTCAACCTCTGATCAACCTCACTTGTCGACTCCGTGGAGCTAGGTATATAATGGCCAACAGCACATCTCATTTGAATAGCTGCATCATTTGTGGCCACATTCTAGAAATGAGTCCCATCTCCTTAAGGAGCAATGATGCATTTGGGATGGACTTGGCATGCTGAGTTAAAATTCCGGGGGCAGTCCTGTGTAGTGGTTAGAGGCTAGGCTGGGAGGACAGAGTGGATGGTGAGAGGCTGGCTGAGGGCAGAATCCCAGCTCCCTTGCTTACTAGTTGTGTGACCGCTAAGACCCTGCTTCCTCATCTGAATACCTTCCTTACAACCCTGGTGTGAAGATGTACTATAACCAGGCCCGTAAGGACTCGACACATGGGCTCAACAAATACTCGCTGTCATTCTTATTTCACGTTCTTGTGTTTTTAACCCATATTCTGTGCACTGTCACGTCTCTGATCTGAGGCCAGAAGAATATTCCTGTTGCTGGGAAGGCCTGCTGATTCCTCCAGAGGATTCCTCCGGGATGCCTCCTCCATGTGGTTTTTCTTCTCGTGTTATACTGCGCGTCTTCCATTGCATTGGCCTCAGATTGATCAGGACCCTTTTCTCCCTCTTCGTCCTCCTTTCACCCTGACCTCTGGTGGAGTTTCAGGCATCCACCCAGGAGCCCGTGAGTCTGGTATAACAAACAGGCACGGTCAGGAAAACTACACCCTGCCCCGTGCTGGTCGCTGTGCCGCCAGCTGTCCGCTCCTCATATGTTCCTCTCTATTCCAAAATTACAACCTTCAGCTGGCAGCAAGTATGAGGCCACCACCTGTTCCCCCAAATCCCTCAGTTTACTGAGGTCTCTAGAGACTCCCGGCAGCCATTTTTAGTTTCCCTTGACTGTGTCATACATTCCGTTTAGATCAACAAAAATGAGTGGGTTTTGTGAGTCATAGCAGGCTCCCTTCCTTGCTTTAGATAACTAATCCAGGAAGTCGGGACCCTTCCCAATTAGCAAGTCATGTCTCTGGTAGAGGGTGTGAAGGGAATAGGCTCCAGGGCCAGACCGCCTGGGCCCACATTCCAGTTTCATTACTTACTATTTGTGTGACTCTGGGCAAGTCATTTATACTCTTTGGGTCTCAGCCTTCTCATCTATAAAACAATTACTCTTCCCTCATAGAACTCTTATGAGATATTATATATAGATATTATGTATCGAAAACTTAGTGGATTGCTTGACAATAGTAACAGTCAATCAGTGTTAGCAGTGGTGATGATAGTGGTGGTGGTATTGGTGGTGGTAGTACTGGTAGTGATAGTGGTGACAGTTGTGATGGTGATGGTGGTGGTGGTGGTGGTACTGGTGGTAGTGATGGTTGTGGTGATAGTGGTGTTGGTAGTGATGGTGGTAGTGATGGTGACGGTGTTGGTAGTGATGGTGGTGACAGTTGTGATGGTGATGGTGTTGGTAGTGATGGTGGTGACAGTTGTGATGGTGAGGTGGTGGTAGTGGTGACGGTGACAGTTGTGATGGTGATGGTGGTGGTGGTGGTGTTGGCAGTAATGGTGGTAGTGATGGTGATGGTGTTGGTAGTGATGGTGGTGGTGGTGGTGGTGGTGTTGGCAGTAATGGTGGTAGTGATGGTGATGGTGTTGGTAGTGATGGTGGTGACAGTTGTGATGGTGATGTTGGTAGTGGTGGTGATGGTGACCATGGTAATGGTGATGGTAATGGTGATGTTGGTAGTGATGGTGGTACTGATGGCGATTGTGTTGGTGGTGATGGTGGTGGTGGTGGTGATGGTGGTGACAGTTGTGATGGTGATGCTGATGTTATTACTGCTGCTGATTCCTCCCAGTGAAAATGGTGAGGAAACACTTCTTATTCTTGTAAAAAGTAACACAATTCTTTTCTCCTGATAGTTCCTGAGTATTCTTATTGACCCTTTTGAGTAGAGAACTGCTCCTGCTGTTCCAGAATGCCTTTATTCACCCTCCAGGGATGAAATGTCACACCCTTGTAGATCACAAATACATCTGGTCTTTCCTCCTTCTTTTTCCTTTTCCATGATACAGTCTTCATCTTAGCCCTCTGATGAGTCTGGTTTTGGTTCCCTCTATCGTTCGGGAACTCAGCAGACCCTCCAACATCCCCGCCAGTTATCTACACGGACAGTGACCACCTTTGGGGAGAATACGCTTCTGTGGAACGTATTCTCCATAGATCCACAGCTGGCTGTCCTTACTTTGAGAGTAAAAGCACGAGCCGCGACCCTGAGTACTCCCCCTGGAGACCGCTTATGCGCTCACCTGCAACTCATTATTCACTCGTCTTCACCTTCCTCTGCCTTGGATTTGCAGAATTATGGTGGAGACATTTAGCACCTCTCCTCAAGGACACATTCATATACAGGATTCCCACACTCAGCCAAGGAACTCTCCCCCCTCTCCGAGGTCCCTGATGCGTGTAGTAACGCAATACAAGCCAAGAGAAATTAAGAGATTCAGGAGTCGTATTCTCTCTTTGGTGTGCTTTCCAGATTAAGTCTCCACGTCCACAGCATCCCTCACTTTATATTTAGAGAGTACTTTACACACTATGGCGTATGCTAGTCTGGCTCCTGGATACTAATACATTTGCTTTCCATAAAGCTGGGTAAACGGAGCCCCAGCAAGGCTATGTATCTGCTGTGTTCCACACAGAGGCTTGGCACGCTCCTGGCTCCAGCCTGCCTCTCTCGACTGCCTCACACGCGGTCCTGCTGGTCTCTCCAGAGCAGCATCAGTGATAGGGCCGCGGTCCTGCATCCCAGCACTCCAGCCCTGCTGTCATGCTGCACGATGCTTTCAAGGAATCATGAAAGATAACAGTGTGTGCACTCAGTCACCTCGAGATGGAAACCTGCTCAGACCAGCAAACTGTTCTCGAATGTCACCAAGGACGCTGAAGGAAGTGCTCTGCACATTCTGTGAGCGGATCTGATTAGATCTAGAGGAAGGAAGGGCGAGGGAGGAAGCCTTCCCGTCGTCTTTCTCCCCAGCTCACCACGCCGGGCAGGCTCTGATGAAGCCCCTCGGGGCCAAGCCCTGCTGACTCGGGGTGTTCTGTGCTCACCCTTCGGCAGGATGTGGCCTCAGCCTGCTGACTCTGTTGGGGCCCGCGTCCGCACAGTGAGGCAGTGCAGGCGGCTAGGCAGCTAATGGGTTTTCATTGATCCCGCTGTGGAGGCCAGCGGGAGCGTCACGCAATGTGAAAGAACACCGGAGCCTAGCGTGACTTACTGCAGACCCGGGGGCCAGGGCCACATGAGTGTGTGTGCGGGCACCTGCTGTCAGCAGTCTGACAAGGGCGACTGGAACAGTGATCAAGACATCTTACCACTAGACATACTCGAGTGGAATGGATGTTCCACGAATTCGAATGACTGTTCCGAGGTACACGCTTGATCCTCAGTTTCCCCCCAGATCTATAGTTTGGTGATGAAACATAACATTTACTCTGGTGTGGTAGATGGTCCCCTCATCTCTAAATGGTGATTCTCAGTCTTAGGAGCGGCAAATGCATCACCTAGGAAACTTATTAAGAATGCAGATTTCTGGGTTCCTTTCTTAGAAGTCCAAAGTGGGAGGGTGCCTGGGTGGCTCAGTGGGGTAAGTGTCTGCCTTTGGCTCAGTTCATGATCTCAGGGTCCTGGGATCGAGCCCCTCGTCGGGCTCCCTGCTCAGCAGGGAGTCCGCTTCTCTGCTTCTCCCTCTGCCCCTCCCTGCCCCCTGCTCGCGCTCTCTCTCTTCCTTGCTCTCTCTCTGTCAAGTAAATAAATAAAATCTTAAAAAAAAGGATTAAAAAGAATTAAAAAAAAAAAAAAGAAGTCCAAAGTGGGCCTAAAAACCTGCGTTTAGCAGTTATGCGGCGAAGCGATGCAGTGTTCCCCGGGACACTTTCTAAGAGACTCTAGCATATCCCTTGTGGTTTGCTCCCATAGTTCTCCTTTTAAAGATGTGTCTGTGTATACTTTTTAGTGGCGTTTGGAAAAACTGAGAACCACTGGTGGCTTCATCAGCCGTGTTAGGGTGTCCTGGGGAACATGGATCCAGAGGGGAGATAAAATGCGGGGGAGCCTAGCTCACCCCAGAAGAGCCCCACCCAAGCGGCCACACATGGTACAGGCTGTCATGGTGTATGATCAGCAGCCTGCTTTCCCTGCATTGCTGCATGAGGAAGCCTGTGAGCCTGGGCTGTACGCCAACTGGGTCAGGCTTCAGGAGTCCTCCAGGGTGGAAACCTCCCCCACTTCCCTCCGGGCCTGCAGAAGCGGATGATGGAGCTGGGACAGGGGCCCTAGGAGACATGGCCGCAGACAGGGAGGAGCCCAGGGGAAGCACTCACGGCTTGGTCCTCGGATCTTGATGGGCTTACTGCTGGTCATGGACTGGGAGCATGTCTGACATACACATTCCTTCCCGCTGAAGGTCACCTTGTCTCCAATGGGGAAAGGCTTCCTACAAGGTAGATGAAAGAGAAAGTCAGCCCCTCTTCTCTAGACGGATGCCCCGTCTATTGGTGAGCTGACAGCAGATGAGCTCAAAGCTCGTTGGTGCCACACGCGGCCTACCTTCTATTATACCAGGTAAATTCAAGCGCTATTCACGGTGCCAGGCTGACTAAACCACTCACTTGGGGCCATGACTGGAACTGGAGGCCCACTTGGGCCATTTGTATGATTTTAACACCGGGCAAATCATGACACTTAGGGAAGCTTACATTGCTCATCTGTGAACGAATTGGTTAATAATTCCTCCTTGAGTTGCCCCTTCCTCCTGGAAGGACTTTTTCCATCCCAACCTCGCCTATCCCCATACAGCAAGAAGAACTCATTCAACGCCTAAATTCACCAGAATTTCTTCCTTTCACTATCCAGGACATTTAGAAATCCACAAATAACCTCTCCTCTCCTCTGCGTTTGTGCAGTTTGGGGTTCAGAGTTCAGAGGTCTCAAACTTGTTCACATCCTGCCTCCCTAAACAAAGATAAACTGGACATCGAACCCCTGGCACCGTTGAGCCCATTGTTCAGCTGCTCTCGTGCATGAAGTCTGGGACAGCCTGTTATACAGACTCTGGGAGCAGCCCCTGACAGAGGCTTCCAGTGGCTCCCCTGCCCTTGTATCTGCAGCATGGGACATGGGAGGGAGTGCAGGGGTGAGTTGGGGGAGCTGTGTTCTCATCGTGGCCCAGGCACTGACTTGTGGTATAGGACACAGCATGATGTTGGGGAAGCACTGCATCTGTCTGGGGCTTGACAGAAACTTCACTTTAAACCATACGGACCCTGCTGTGCTAACTTCCAGTGGGTCTGGGATTCTGGGACCCAGGGCCCAGGTTTTAAGAGATGGATGAATGAATGAATTCCACTGGGTGATTTTATTTTCTTGTACACTGTGTCATTAGTCTCAGCAGGGACCCTAACTGGTAACTAACAGGTGTTATTTTATGGGGAGAATAATTAATCTATAAATTCCTTTCCTAATTAAAAAAGGCATACATTTATTCCAAACCATGTTTCTACATATGACTTAATCAGAGCAGCCCATTAAATTTTAATGTATTTTGGGGCCAGGCTGAGGTCTCCTTTATTTTTTTTGTATCTTCTTAATGCGGTACGTGGCGTACAGTGGACCCTTCACGTGTGTCTGCTTAGTTAACAAGGAATCGGGATGCAGGACATGAGGCGGAGGGAAGGGTGAGCTTTCCAACGCCTACCAGGTTGCCTGAGAGGCTAGATGGTTATCACATGATAATGACAAGAATAGCAAAAGCAGACACAATTATGTCCCAGTCACGGAGCTACGTATGGTCTTTGCA
Organism: Ursus maritimus; assembly: GCF_017311325.1. Taxonomy (NCBI): domain Eukaryota; kingdom Metazoa; phylum Chordata; class Mammalia; order Carnivora; family Ursidae; genus Ursus; species Ursus maritimus. The sequence goes on from NW_024423897.1 coordinate 23,614,373, forward strand.
GACACCATCTCATTTATCTTCATGAAAACCCAACAATGTTGGGATGGTTTTGATGCCCATTTTACTGATGAAGAAGCCGAGGCTTGCAGAGGGGGATCACTTGCCAGGGTCATGGAGGAAGGCTACAAACAGATACCCCTACACCACATGTGGCTGAGGAGGGGAGCTAGCCCAGATGCCTGGTGTCCAAAATGGGTTCTGGGTACTCAGTGCTTCCTTTGAGGACTTCTGATGGGAAATGGGAGGCTGAGGGTGGGGGCTCACGTCCTCACTCTGATCTCCAGAGAAACTAGTGTTTCACAGCCCTGGGAGCCCCAGAACTGCCAGGGGGCCCAGGCAGAGGGGCCTGGCCTCTGCCGGCCACCTGCCCACCTGCACAAGCTGCACACGAAGCACTTGGGGTGGTAGGTGCGGCCCAGGGCAGAGATGACCTCGCCAGTGATGAAGTCCCTGCAGCTGTCGCAGCGGGTGCCGTAGAGCTGCTGGTAGTCTTGGGTGCAGATGTACTCCTGGTTCTTGAAGAAGAAGCCCGACTGAGCCAGGCCGCAGCCGCACACTGCAGGGAGCAAGGAGAGACACAAGGGCAGGCTGAGTCCAGGCAAGGCTGGCATGCAGAGGTTCTCATGGGGGACAAGGCTGGCGTCTGACTTGGTCGTGAGTGCCCCGAAAATGCTGGCATATTGGACCTCGTGGGGCTAGTGTTCCTAAAGTGTGTCCTGAAGACCACGTGCATTGGAATCACCTGCGGGCTCCCTAGGATGCAGGTGGGTGGGCCTGAATCAGACTCCCTGGGCTCGGGGCCCGCGTATTTGCGTTTTAGCAAACACCCCAGCTGGTGCTGATGAGACCACGGATGTTGTACAGTCCTCTCCATCCATGCATGGAAGCTGAGGGCTGCGTGGCTCACACATGCCATCCTGTGATATTCTAAGTCTGATAAGATCATTCAGTTAAAATTTCCCTGGGCACTTCCTCTGCGCATGATTCTGTGCTAGGTGAAGACAATTTAGGACGGCAACGGGATGGATGGTTTGAAGTTTATAATCTGTTCTCACCATAGACATAAAGAGTCGGTCTGTTCCCAGGCAAGAATGATAAAGCACGATCCCTGAACTGTGAAGAACTAACAGTATATGCCAAAAGACGACCTCGTAGAGCATACATCATGGGCGATAGGCCATGGGCTGGTGTGGGCAGCAAGTGCTGTGAGTGGGGAGGTAAAGGGAGCCATGTCAGTGGGGGAGGGATCATGGTAGGCTTCTTGGAGGAGGTGGCACTTAAGTTGAACTCTGAAGGCAGAAAATGAGCTAAAGCACACAGGCAGGAAGTTGCAAGTGATATTTGTATGGAGGTGGGACTAGGATAGGAGTGGTGTTTTTAGGGAGTGGAGGGCAGTAATACAGAAAAATACTGTTGGAGGGAGGGCCTGAGTCCAGCTTAAGAAGTTTAGGCTTTGTGGAATACTGAGAAGCCATGGATGGTTTTTCTCCCAGTTTTCCAAAAACTTACAAAAATTATTTTGAAACTCTCTGACATAAATAAAAGAAGAGAGAAGGTTATAATGATGTCCGATCACCCAGTTGCAAAAATGACCAATTGCACCAATTGCGTTTGAATAGACAGGCAACACGATGTCATAAGGTCTTACAGGAGATGCTTGTGGACAACATGAAGATGTGTAGGACCCATAATAGAGGCGCAGATGGATGTCATTATAGGTGCCTGAACGACTGAATCACGGGGGACTCCTTAACCCCAAAGGACTTAGAAATGTGGGAAATGAGATTTCCCTCTGAGGGTTAAGTTATGAAATCAACACCTAATGGGAAGGGCAGAAAGAGGCAAAGTTCCTTTCAAGAGATCGAATGGCTCTCAGGGTCACCAGAGCTGCTGAGTGTATTGATCTGGCTAAACAAGGGTGGTCAGCCAAGAAGGGGCTCACCAGCAATCAAAGGAAGGCCACTGGGGAGTCCATTCCAACCCTGTGACCAGCCCCCTTGTTTTGAGTCTGCACTCACTAAGTGACTAATAGTTTGACTTTCTGCATAGACCTTTGGGGGAGAAGCAGCCGGTCAGGGCAATGGGAACTAGTACAATGGAGAAAGAAGCTCTTGTGCCCATTAATAAACGGGCACTCTGATTTTATAGCTTGGTTTCTTGAAGCCTTGGTTGGCACGAATCAGCTTTCTCAAGCATGATCAATGGTATGGAAACCAATAAGACGGAGTTCCAAGCCTGTAATCCTGGGGACCTGGCCTGGACTGGGTGATGCTACCCCCCTAAATACTACCTCCTTGAACATAGGGAAAGTTGTAATGCAAAAGCAGCCAGGTCGAAGAGAGGAGGGACTTCCAGGCACATGGCCGAAGTAGTTCGCAAGTGTGTGTTCACCTTGCAGGCCAGAGGCAGGCTCACGGGGCCAGGATGAGTGAGGAGGGGGGCAGCCCCAGAGGTTACAGCGTTAGGGGGACAGGGCAGCGCAGGGGGAGATGTAATAGTCTGGGAGTTGGACCACCTGGGCTCTGGGTTTGTCACTGCCACTGACTCTCCGGGTGACCATGGACTTGGTCTCTGTTCAAATATACGTAAAATGAAGAAGGTTGGGTTAAAAAGTGACCTGAGCTTTTCTTCTGACACTGACATGCCGTGAGTCCAGGAGAAGAAGAGCTTCCTTCAGGGCTTACCAGGTGCCTACACATTTTAAACCCAGTGCCAGGTGGGGCTGGAGGGCCCTGGAGACCAGCGCTGGCCGCAGAGAGGCGGGCGGATTAGTGGAGGTGGAGGTTGGTGGTAGTTGATGGTGGGGGGGGTTCATCTTCTAGCAGGTTTCGTGAAAATTCATCACATCAAACAATGCCTCAAGAGCAGGCCAGGCCAGAGTACAGGGCGTTCTGGGGCATGCAGGTGGCGGATCGATTGACTTCATGGCTGTGGAATTAGTGAGGTCATGGCCTACGACCTCATTGGAAACAGCTCCTGTTTTTTTCCTTCTTTTCTCTCCTTTGTTTCCCCTGCCAGCTCCACCCCCAGAGCCACCTCTCCCAGTGGACAAACCCAGGAGGCCAGAAGAAAACTCGGAACAATCGGTTCCTCCATTTCCCCCAAGGAGCCGAAGGAGGAAGTTTTTGGTAGAAAGGATGTAAAGGTTGATAAGAATCTCAGGGGGTTCCTGGAAATACAGTGGGGAACACGGGGATAGAAGGCAAGTTGGACAGCATGACAGATGTATTTGAGGCTGAGCAGGGCCCTACATCCAAATAACAGGAAAGGCCTTGGAGAGGGTCTACAGTATGGAATTGATGTGGAGTTTAACACACCCAGGGCAGGCGTTATTCTGTGAATCAAAAAAATAAAGTCTATTAACAACAGCAACAAAAAAAGCAGATCATTGGGTTTGACAGTGGGACAGGATAGGAGAAGTTAGAACGGCTTTGAGAAAATTCAGAGTGAATGTTCACTCTTAATATAATGCCCAGAAGGAGACCTTGCCCACAGTCACAGCGTGTTTCAGGGGAAAATGGACCGTGTTGCGGGTCACTGGACTGTGGTCCATGTTTCTATTCTACCACTCAGGTGCTGTGTGGCTTTGAAAAAGTTACCCCACCTCTCTGGAGCTCAGCTGCCTCATTTGTGAAATGAAGGGGCTATGTGGTACCTGAGAACACACCCTGACCCGTGTGGCCGCGAGTCTGTCGTAGGATTCTGTTGATTTTCAACTTTACAAAAGAGACGGAGTTTTATGGGATTTCAAAACCAAAGCGTTAGAAGGGCTCCTGACGGTGATCTAGTTAACATTTAAATGTTTCACTGTGAACTATATTCTACATACAGAAAATGTAGTAAATATACAAATACCGTGTAAAGAAGAGGAATAAAATACGCTCCCAGGTACCCGCTCCCAAGTTTCCAGTGCCTCGGAAGCCTGTTTGCATCTCC
>NW_024423897.1:23618326-23662121 GCF_017311325.1 Ursus maritimus
CCCGCTGTCCCTAATCCCGTGTTAGTCATTCCCCTGCTTTTCTTTCTACTTTGACCACCTCTGGTACACCCACAAATAATGCAACGTTGAGCTTTGCCTTTTTTTGAACTTTATATTGGTGGAATCCTACCGCATTTGTTCTTCTGCGCTTGCTTCCTGCTTTCAGGGTTATGTTTTTGAGATGCGTCCATGCCGATGCATGCAACCGCGTTTGTCACTTATACTGCTATGCTGTATCCCACTGTCTGGATCACAATCGATCTACTCCACTGTTGCAGGACATTTGAGCTGCTTGCAGTCTTTTTTTTTCTTTTATGGAAATGCTGCTTTGAACATTCTTATATCCGTGAGGTGAAGCCTCGCCGTTTTCCAAAGAGTTTTTCCCATTTGCATTCCCACCAGCAGTTTCCACGGATCCATATCATCATTGAAAGCCGATAATATATGTAGTCAACATGGTGCCTATAAAACGTCATCTTATTGTGATTTTATTTAATTTATTTAATTTTTAAAAAACACACTCTTTTCTTTCTTTCTTTCTTTCTTTCTTTCTTTCTTTCTTTCTTTCTTTCGAGAGAGGGAGCACACATGGGTGCGCGTGTGCAAGCAGGGTGGGGAGGGTAGGGGTAGAGGGAGGGGGAGAGAGAGAGAATCCCAAGCAGGCTCCATGCCCAGGGTGAGCTCGACTTGGGGCTCGATCTCACGACGATGAGACCATGACCTGAGCTGAAATCAAGAATCAGACGCTCAACCAACTGAGCCACCCAGGCGTCCCATCTTATTGTGATTTAAAATTTCACTTCACCGATTATTAATGAAATTGAGAATCTTCTTATATGTTTATGGGCCATTTGTGTTTCCAGGGTTCATCCACGTGGATGTATTGCTGCAAAATATTCCACCATATTTTATTTATCCATTCATTGGTTGATGGATATTTGAATTGTTTCCAATTTTTGACTTGATGAATAATACTGCTATGAACATTCATGCACACGTTCTTGCGTGGACATACGTTTTTGTTTCTCTTAAGCATACATCTTATGACTTTGAAATTGTTAAGTCATGTGGTAACTACATTGAACTCCTAGAGGAACTGCAAGACTGTTTTCCACAGCAGTTACACACTTTGCATTCCCACCAGCAATGGATGAGGGTTCCAATTTCTCCACATTCTTGCCAACACTTATATTCTGACTTTTTGAATATGGCCGATCTCATGGGTGTGACATGTGTCTTCTTGTGGTTTGAAGCGCATTCTCACATGGCTCATGATGTTGAGCATTTTTTCCATGTGTTTACTGGACATTTGTAGAACTTTTTGGAGAAACCTTTGTTCAGATCCTTTGCCTATTTTTGAAATTGGAGGATTTGTCTTTTTCTTAGTAAGTTGTAAGAATCCCCTATATAGTTTAGATACAGGTTCTTCACCAGATGTATGTTTTGCAAATTTCCTCTCCCATTCAGTGGGTTGACTTTTTACATTCTTGATATATTTTGAAGCACAGAGAAGTGTTTAATTTTGATGACACCTAATTCATTTATTTTTCTATTTCATTTTCTTCTGTTGTTTGTGCTTTTGGTGTCATAGCCAAGAAATCTTTGCCTATCTCAAGGTCACAAAGACTTACTCTTATATTTTCTCCTGAGAATTTTATAGTTTTAGCTCTTACATGTAGGTGTTTGACTTATTTTGAGCTAATTTTTGTGTATGGTGTGAGGAAGGAGTCCAACTTCATTTTTTTTTAATATATATATGTATGTCCAGTTTTCCTAGCTCCATTTATTGAAGACTCTTCTTTCCTTATAAAATAGTCTTGGTAGCTTTGTTGACAATTACCTGACCATAAACCTAAGGGTTTGTTTCTGCTCTCTCAATTCTATTGATTTACATGTCTATCCGTGTCCTAGTACCACACTGTCTTATCTATTGTAGCTTTGGAGTAAGTTTTGAAAGCGGGAAGTTTGAGTCCTCCAGCTTTGTTCTTCTTTTTTGGGATTGCTTGGGCTATTCTATGGCTCCTGCAATTTCATACTAATCTCATAATCAGCTTGTCAATTTCTTCAAGGAAGCCAGCTGGGAGTTTTATGGGGATTGCATTTGCTAAGAACGGAATAGTGTCCTGCCCCAAATTTGTATTTTGAAGCTCTAACCCCCAGTGTGATGGTATTTGGGTAGGGGGCCTTCAGGAGATAATTAAGTTTAGATAAGGTTATAAGGGTGGGACCCTCATTATGAGATTAGTGCCCTTTTTAGAAGAGACACCAGCCAGCTTGCCATGTCTCTCTCACTCTCTCTGACATGTGAGAACACAGTGAGAAGATGGCTATCTGCAAGTCAAGAAGGGAGCTCTCACCAGAACCCAAACATGTTGGCACTCTGATCTTGGACTTCTGGCCTCTGGAACTGTGACAAAATAAATTTCTGTTGTTTAAGACACTCAATCTACAATATTTTATTGTGGAAGCCTGGGCTGAGTAAGATAGCATCACATCTGCAGATCAGTCTGAAGAATACTGCCATCTTAACAATGTTAAGACTTTTGATCCACGAACATGAGATTTCTTTTCATTTATTTAGATCTTCTTTAATATTTTGTAATCTTCAGAGTATAAATTTTACATTTGTTAAATTTACTCCTATGTATTTTATTTTTGATGCTATTGTAAATGGAATCGTTTCTTAATTTTATTTTCAGATTGTTCATTGTCAGTGTATAGACATTCAATTGATTTTGGTATATTGCTCTTTCACCCTGAAGCCCTGATGAACTTATTTGTTATTTCTAAGTTTTTTAGTGCATTCCTTAGGATTTGCTATATATATAAGATCATGTCGTGCAGATAGAAATAATCTTACTTTTACTTTTTCAATCTGGATGTTTTTTATTTCATTTTCTTGCGTAACTGACCCAATAGGAACCTGCAATACAGTTTTGAATGAAAGTAGTAAGAGCAAACATCCTTTTGCTACTTTTGACTTTATAGGCAGGCAGGCAGGCAGGCAGGCAGTCTTTCACCATTAAGTATGATGTTTGCTATAGGTTTGCCTTTGTTCTTGAAAAATACCTTTGCTGAATACATAATCCAAAATTTACAGTTATTTATTTCAGTACATACAGGAATTATTCCACTGGTCTCTGGCTTCCTTGTTACTACTAACATGTCAGCGGTCAGTCTATTTACCATGCACAGGCAGATGATCTGTTTCTTCTCTCTGGCTATTCTTAGAATTGTCTTTTGTCTTTGGTGATTATCATTCTGATGATGTATGTAGGTGGATTTCTTTTGTATTTTTCTATTGGGATTTATTAAGTTTCTAGATCCAAAGATATGTGTCTTTGAACAATTCTAGAACGTTCACAGCTGTCATGTCTCCAAATATTGTCCTCCCACTCATGTATTCGATTACATATCTCTAGAACTCTGATTGAATATATGTCAAAACTTTCCACTATTTTCTCCATGCGTAAACTTCTCTTTTATTTTTACCACCTTCTTATATTTCTGGACTACATGTATATACCTTTTTTCTTGGCTAAATCCTACAGTAATTCTCTCTTCAGCAACATCTAATCTGCTCTATAATCCATACACTGACTTTTAAATTTCAAATATTGTGTATTTTAATTTCTAAGGTTTGTTTCTTTTTCAAATCTGCTGTGCTATTTGTTATAGTGCGTTGTTTCTCACTCTATTTTAAATGGCTCTTCTTACCTATTTAAATGTATTGTATGTAGTCATTATATAATGTCAGAAAATACCAATGTATGAAGTCTCTGAGGTTCTGATTCTCCTCTTCACTGTTTCTGTTGGCTCTCCCTCCATTATGATTTGTGCATTTTTGACTGCGAGTTACTCATTTTGCTAATTATGTTACCTGTGGGAGTTCTTTGAGGTCTGGGGTAAAGCTGAGTTCCTCCAAAGAGGAATATCGCTTGTTTCTGCCATTTGCCAAGTGTGGAACGACTTTCTTTTAAATTCTGTTTCACTTCTTGAAAATTTATGCCAAATATACGGCATGAATATAGAACACGAATCCACGTTAAGGGTGGGTTATAGGTAGACATTTTGATACAAGTTTTATTCTCCTCTGCCCAGTGCCAAAGTTGGTACAGACAAATTTCATTGCTGTCTCCTTCTCCAGTTTATTTCTCATCCATCCATACTTTGAAAGTAAGATTTTCATAGGGGAAAATCTCAGCTTTACTCAGAGGTCTCCAATTAGATTCCTACTTAGACCGGGCTCTCGCCTCCCTTCCTATGTCTCCACGATCGCTACAGCCATCAAGGCAAAAGCTCGAGGTCTCCGAGGTTTAGTATAAACCATCAGGACTAACTCTGGCATTGGCAGGCACACGAGGATTTCTGCCTTTATTTTTGTTTTTCACCTCAGCTCATTCTTTCATGTCATGTCAGCACAGTAGTGCATGGTAAAAGAATTGTAAGAAAAATTCATAGAGATTTTAACTTTTTCAAACGAGGCTATGTAGGATCACTATAACTGGTTACTGCTGGAAACAAAAATTCTCTCATTTATTTCACTTCTAAGCAAGTTGGCATTGAAAATAGTCAGAAAAGTAAATCTATTTTTTTTCCTTTAAAATCTCCACGGAAAGATATTCTACAACTTCCCTGTGGTTGATGGTCAAAATGGCCAAGTCCTTCCTTTCTCTGCATTTGCACCCTTGCCATCTGCAAATCCTCCCACCAAAGGCAAAGTTTATTTTTCTATGATCTGGAACCTGGGTTGGCCACTTGACTCATTTGGGCCAATGGGACGTTAGCAAGGATGACATAAACTGAGGCTTAAAAAGGTCTTGCTTTTTGAAGCTTGCTCTCTTGCTGTACTTGAGACCATCATGTAAATGAATCCAAGCCAGGCTGCTGGAGGATGAGAAGCCATATGCAGGCACTCGGCTCGACAGCCTGCCAACCACTGGCAGCTGGGCCACCGAGAGCAGCACGATGAGGCGAGTGGAGACAAGGAGAGCCAGCTCAGACTGGGAGAACTGCCCGGCCAACCCAGAGAATCACAAGCTAAATACAAAAGTTATTTTAAACTATTAAATTTTGGTCTAACAAAAGGTAACGAATATACTTTCTTAAGAATGCAATTGCAAAGCCGTAGCTCAAAACTCCTTCGAACAATTTTATTGTTTTTACGCTTTGTCCTGCCCTAACTTGTAGGGATGTAAAAATTGTCACTCGCCAAGACACTTTTGCAGGTCAGCTCACACTAAAGGGGTTTGCCAAGTCTCAATATAGAATTTAAATCACATCAATTAAAATATATTCCATATACGCTTCCATTAAAAAATTAGGGAATATGACTACGTAATTTATTTGCTCAGTGCAGAGTCTAGTGAGATCCTGAGGAAGAAATCCAGAATTTTTCCCAGTGGCAGGGGAAGTCAATCTCAGACACACGAGACTGAGGCAGGAAGCAGTTACTAAAATGAAAACATCTGAGGTTTTAATGGACCTTAAATTCAATATACGTCAATGCCATGGAGTGGCTCCTCGGGAGGTCAGTTCAACACCGATCATATTAATGGAAATGGTGCCCACGCCGTATTTGGCAGACCTTGAGAACCGTGGTCTGTTCTGGACACTATGCTTCAAGAATGATAGTGACAAACCAGCATGGATCAAGGAAGAAGACTCCAAGATGATACAAGTTGGAATCCTTTCAGGTGAGGCTCAAGGTAAGGACCTACAGTGTAATCAGGCCTGGGGAGACCTGGCTGCAAGGTGCGGACGGCAGCCGCAGGGAACAGCATGCATGAAGTATTCATCAAACCTCATGAGAACAAAGCTAGAACCAACAGGGCGAAGTTACTGGTTTGGGGGTCAAGCATTTCCTAACCCCATCCAACCTCGGAATGGCTGCTCTGTGGAACAGAAGGTCTGGACGAGGAGTTCAAGAAGTGGAGGCTGGAGAGGCATATGTCAGGGACCATGCGGGAGGGAGGGCAGCCCAGCTTGGGCCAGAAGTCTCCCTGGGCTCTTTCAGCGGAGTCTTCTTTCTTCCTGCTGTTAGCTATCCTGCTTCTTTAAGAGTCCAGAGATAACTCAACATCCATCTGCTCCCAAGTTACAGACCTTAGTGAAGTCATAATGTACCTTCTCCCTTGTTAAACTTAAGCTTTGAGGACTGCCACACGGTCATAGAATAGGTCTTCCATTCACTCTCAAATTGGTTTATAGGCACAAGACAAGAGTCTTTCCAGATGTGTAGGCTAAGCTTGCAGGGTTGCTTTTTTCCTTCTGGGTCAGCGCTACCATGCTGAGGTCACCAGGTGCCCTCCTTCCCCCACGACCGACTCTTCCCTCCCTCTTCACTCTAAACTGCCTAAGGGAGAGTTCTCATAAAGGCTCAAGGAAAGTTTCTTTAGGCTTGGAGAGGTATCTCGACTGCCTGTGTTTCTTCTGCCTGCCCCTGTGGCACGTCCTGGGGGTGAAACCAGGGCCTGCGATCTGACCAGGGAGTTGGGGGTCCGGGCCTCCTACCTTGACAGGTGAAGCATCTGATGTGGAAATGGTTATTGTGGACACGGACCACTTCCCCTTTGCAGGTGTCTCCACATCGGTAGCACTGGATGACGCTGGAGCTGCCTCGGGGATTGTAAGGATTCTGCTGATAAGGAACTGTAGAAAGAAACAAAGAGATCACTATCCAGAAGGCCTTTCCTCTTCACAAACTCTGCTGTAAGACAGTATCACGCTCCTAACCAGGAGAAAAAGCAGAAAGCGTGCAAGTCATTAACCAAGTACCTTGAATACATTCCCAGGCTGCATATGCCAGGTAAGACATCACTGAGACGTGAGTCTACAAATCCCCCGAAGCAGGCAGACACTTACGAGTGAGCGTCATCTTTCCTCACCACAATAGAGGCCAAATTCAAGGAAGAAGAAAAGTAAAAGAAGAAGTAGAGTATTTCAAGGTAAATGATCCAGAAATACTATTTCTTGGGTGACTTCTGGATCAAAACCAGGTCCCAAACTTCTCAGGGAGAATTTGGTTCTTGCAGTTGACATGGGTCTCAAAGAAATGGGAGACTGGCCCTGCCTCCAACTGGCTTTGAGCAAAGCAAGTGACATCCCCTCTCTGGGCCTCTAGTTTTGACATCTATAAAATGAGGGTGGTTGATGGTAGCACAGGCTTTGTACAAAAGAGGCATAAAGGGAAGGCACTTTAGTTGGAAGGAGGTTGGTGAGGAGACGCATCTTAAACCTGCCTTTGAATGGCAATTTCCATAGCACTGAGAAAATGTTAAAAGCATATAATTAAAAAAAAATCTGGTAGAGATTATGAAGGGGCTGAAGTCAATGGAGGTTGGGCATTTGACGATACTATAGAGCTCTCCTAGCCTGTAGGTCTATTATTCTCTTGCCCAGACTTTCTCACGACTACTTTTCCAGATCTCCTGTCCCTGAGAGATACTTTGCTTGACCACTCTAAAATCTGGTCATCTGGTATTTAATAATAGTAGCTACCTGCTAAGAATTAAAAAAAAACCTGAGGGTTGGAAGGGATATCGACAGCTGTCTGGTCCAACCTCATTGTGTATAAGCTACTGGGATAACTGTGCCAGTGAGGAACCAAATCTTCTCTCTCGTAGGAAGCCCCTAGGGGGATCGGGAGAGAACTCCTCAATTCCTCAATTCTCAAAGTTGAAGCAACAGTCCAAAATCTTTTGCTCATACCCTATTAGGAGAAGGCTCACTCTTGTCCTGGCTATAAAGATGACCACCTGATTGGAGGGGAATCGATGCCTACCACTTAGACACGTAGGCTTACTGCCTAAATTTTGAATAAGCATATTACAAATTAATCTGGACTCACATGAACCTTCAACTGCAAAGGAACTTAGAGAATACTCAATTCAGGGCTTCTTGACCTAGTGTGTGAGTTGTTAATGGCTGTTCACTGAAATTTGAATCTTTTATTCTAGGCACAATGAAGGATGGCACATGATGTCTTGCTTGGCAAGGAAATGTGAATGGAAATTGTGTGTCTCACTTTCAACTGGAGACAGTTTGTGATCTGCCATATTGCCCTTTCTATAACCCAGCAACCAGCGATAGCCCAGATGGTGTGCAGGATGCATCAGCTTGGTGCCCTGATGGAGTCCTGGAGCGCAGCTCCAAGGCTAGCCCAGGACGAACATCTATGGTGAGCAAGGAGGAATTTTTGTTGTCATGGCCTTATTACTGCAGCATATCCTGATGGATACACCTGGGATCCGATATTTCTAATTAAATATAAAATTTGGTGTTATGTACATTATCCTACAGCTCTCTTCAGATTCTCAAAGATGGCCTCCATAACTGATCTCAGCTGCCTTCCTCCTTTTAAAGTCAAGTAACGGAAAAGCAGGACTTCCTTTTTTTTTTTTTTTTAATAAGATCTTATTTATTTGAGAGAGACAGCGATAGAGAGAGATTGAGAGAATGAGTGGGGGGGAGGGCAGAGGGAGAAGCAGACTCCCTGCAGAGCAGGGATCCCAATGCAGAACTCGATCCCAGGACCCTGAGATCATGACCTGAGCTGAAGGCAGACGCTTAACTGACTGGGCCACCCAGGTGCCCATGGACTTTCAATTATCTTCCACTTACTGGTCTCCTGAATCACCAGTGCACTGTAGGGCAAAAAGCTGGTTACTGAGCCCTGAAAGTGTTGCGTCTGACAACTTCGCTGTCTGAGGCGAGAGAATAACACCGTTCTGACCATCTTTGTCTCGAGGAGTCCCTGCCCCTTATTCAACTTTTCTCCTGTCTTAAATTTAAGACAAAATTTAAGTGAGTTAGCTAGTTAACGAAATCATTTAATTAACTCACTGAATGGGTTAATACACGTAAAGCATTTCGAAAAGTGCATGAAATGTTCCACAAATGCTCACTGGTACCATCATCATCACACCCGCCCCACAGCTTGGAGCAATCCTTCCCCAACCCCAGAATGTCCATAACCATTCATCCCATCTCCTCTTCTGTCTCTGATTCGTGTTCACCATCCCTGGAAAATATCTCACTCTTCCCTCGCCCACCATTCGGTGAGAAGAGTGTAGACCCCGTTTATCAGAGTGGTGTAGTAATCCATGATTGTGGAGGGAGACAAAGCTGTCAGTCTGAAAGTCAAGTAGGTACTAACAGGATAATCATCACCAACAGTGATGAGAAGTCTCAAAAGAATCCAAAAGTCCATCTGGAATCGCTGCATGAATTCTCATTTACCTCTTCTAATGTAACCCGCCCTATTGCTCAAGAACCAGCTTCCAAGATCAATCAGAGTTTCCCCTGATTTGATTTTCTGGGGAAATTGATTTGTGAACATGGCCTTCAGTCAAGACTCAGTCTTTGCACCACTCAGATAAAAAGGTGTAAAAATCCAAGTGAGGGGATAGATTAGGAAAGTGGGTTTTCTGGGGGCAGAGTTAGGGATGGGCCCCCCTGCTTCCCTCAGGCTGAGGGTGCTGCTCCGGTGCTGCTGACCGTGGCTGGAAACCCACAAATGTCTGATGTTTGTAAATAATCCCATAAATAGAAATGCAGGCATCGTTCGCGTGAGTTCTTCCAGATTGCTGATGTAAACTGTGATTATAAAAGGGCAGCAGTGTAGCAAGATTTGAGCTTACAGATGTGTGGAGACCTTTCCTTATCTAGATAGTGCCAACAGGAACTCTAGGGGTCAAGGGAAGCTAGGCTGAGATATGCCATATCTGCTCTTGCCCTGTAAGCCTCCTCATTTCCAACAAGATTCTGTATCCTTGAGTAACTAAGTCAACGACATAAGCAAACCACACTCTGTGTGTGTAGGTGTGTGTGGAAGGTGCTATGTCTTCCCACCAATCTCTAAACACCCCCCCAAACATTGAAATTTTATTGTTGATTTTCTGCTGGTTATTTTTTCTACGAATTTTTATCTCAGAAAGTACTAGAAACCAGTCACATGATTTACAACATTTGTCTTATGTACAAAATGTCTTTCGAATTTCAAATTGACTTGTACTTGAATTCTGAACTGCCTATCCTTGACGGCAACATTTTACAGCAGCCATGAGCCTCAAAGGATGTTAGCTCTGCTGACTTGTGAAATAATCCATAAAGTTACCAAGTTTAGAGACCTGGATCATGTGATACGTTTCTAAAATGCATGCAGGGAAACTCTGGCTTCTGTTTAAATGCTATTTGGCCAGTAAAGGGCGCCTAAGAGAGACATTCCCAGGTCCTAGTCTGTAAGGGAATGCCGTCCAATAGATTCCTGAGTATAGAAATGTTCTATATTTACACTGGCCAATATAATAATTGCTAGCCCTAGGTGGCTGTTGGGCACTTGAAATAGGGCTAGCGTGACTGAGGTACTGAATTTTTAATTTTATCTCATTTTAATTAATATAAATTTACATTTAAATAGCCACGTGTGCCTAGTGGTACCATTATTGGACGTTACAACTTTATAAATCCACAAATGGAACACCAGGCATTGAGATTGGGGGAGCGAGAAATTAAGTCTGGTTGAATCCTATTTATATAAAAATAACATGTACAAATTAATTCAGGAATACCACCTCAGACTTAAATTATCCCTTTTCATCTTGAAGAGTTTTAAAGTCGTGCTCAAAAGCAGTTTGCAATAGGAACTCCCGTACTGCGAGACTGAACCACCTTAATTTTTCCAAGAATGGAAGCAAAGAAGTCAGTTGGCAGTGGCTGTCAGGATACTTTTTTAAGACAGAAAATCAGCTGGTCAGTGCCGCTGAGATGAAAAATGGAGGGTCTGAAATAGACACATGGCAGATCTTCAGTTCTATGGGAAGATACAACTTAATTCCACGACTACATTTGCAAGGAAAGCTCTTCCCAAAGGTGACACAGATCATTTAAAAGGGTTGGAGCACAACAGCAAATCCGAGGGGTGGGGTGGCTGGCCTCCCGGTAGGTGAAAACGAACATGCGAGTCCAATGAGCAAGAAATAAGTTCAACACCCAATTCCTCCCCCTGCTTCTCTCCCTCCCTCCCTCCGGCTGTCTGGTGTTCCTGTCTCGGGAGTTTCTCAACGACAAGGCCCGGTGGCCTGGGTTCCAGTTCCCTCTCTGCTGTTACCTGGTATTATGGTCTTGAGCACATCCTCCCTCCGCAGTCACTGAGGAGACTGGACAAAATGATTTATAAAAATCCCCCCCAATTCAAAGCGGGTCCTGGCTCTGTGTGACCTTTTCTGTGCCTCTTCTTCCCTCCACACTCTTCCCTTCTCTGTACGAACTGGTCTCCCTCTTAAACGGACCAGTGCTGTCATTAGATGAGTCTCCTTTCAAAGCAGAGAGTGGCAGGCTTCCCCTCTCACAGACAACATGACCTGAGTTGTGTTCTCCTTACCGATGTGGCACCTGCACCGTTGGTCCTTCCTCCCCTGAGGGTGGCCTGACCTTGGAGAAAAAGAGGTCCCTCCATTCTCATCGAGTCCTCTTTAAAACGTCCTACGAAGGTAGACGCACCTGTGCTATCCTGGGGTATAATTAAAAGTGACAGAGCTGACTTGAAGACAGCACAACAGCTGTGAAAAATGGCTGGAAGTGTCATAAAAACAGTGGAGCTTCTGCTGGAACAGTGAAACATCAAGCAGAGAGAATCAACCAGTTCCAAAATGAGCTTGCCACTGCCCCGGGCCCCGGGGAGCGGCCGGGGCTGCCGCAGCTGTCACACATCGGCTCCTCACGGCTTCATTAGGGCCCAAAGTACCCCGAGTGTGTTCACAGGTATTTCCTAAGTACCGAGGAGGAGACCTGACTGTGGATCCAGGCATTTCATGGGTAGAGAGCAGTGTGCCTGACAAGTTAGGTGGGGTCTGTATAGAGGAGTCTCTGGTCGTTTACCATGTGACCTTGAGTTCGGTGTTGGAGTTGAATTGGGGCCTGTACCCCTGATCCCGTCTCCTGGGCAAGACAGCAGTGACATGGGATCCCTGCGCTGAGAGGCACAAGGCACAGGGGTTCAGGGTGTGGGTGCTGGAGTCAGGAGGGCTGAGTTTGTATTCTAGCTCTGCTGCCTGCCGGCTGTGTGACCTTGAACAAGTGAAGGGCACGATGACACCTGGAACCACTCAGGTCACCTGTGAGTATTAAATCACTTAAGTTATATAAAAGCATTTAGGACACTGCTTGGGCTTAATAAATATAAGCAATAATGAATATTAAAGGATCTCTAAAGTCACGCACCCCCATCTCCAAATCAATGTAAGAATTTGTTCTAAATTGCCCCCTGCCACTTGCCCCTGACTTTGGCTCAAATGTTGTCAAATCCATTTTGGGACCAGTCCAACTTGGGCAAAGGTTTTCTGGTTTCCCTCCCTGTTGCCGCTCAGGAAGAGAAGCTCCGGCTGCAGCCCGTTCACCACCTTAAAGCAACCTCTGCTTTCTCCTCCCTCTCTGAGCTTTCTGTTTATGGGTTTCTGTGGGCTGCAGAGGTGGGTGGCTGACACGCTTTGGATGTATCCTGCAGAGGAATGTGTGAATTGGGTGTTTCCTGTTGTGGGAAACAGAGGCTATGATCTATGTTTTCCTGGGGCGGTGTATTTTGGGCACATCTGCTGTTTCTAGGGGGATGTGTCGGCGTGTCAGTTGTGTGTGCATACTTAGAATAGGTGAGTGATTTGTTTTCTGAAAACTCTGCCAGGGAGACCGTGAGAGCTGCTTTTGTAACCCCTAAGGGCCCCACGTGTGTCATCGCATTGTGTCATTACATCTGTGTTCATCATGCGAATCCCTGGAACCCATCAGAGCTCCCTGGACTGGGAGGGTACCTAATACAGAGATTGTGAGCCTCTCGAGGGCAGGGACCACATGTGCCCTGTCTGCCTCTGCACCGTCGTGCCAGGTCTGTAAGTGCTCCACGAGTACTCGATGGATGAATACGAGAATGAATGAGATGAGTCCCCTGGTTTCACTTAGCAAATGAGAAGGCTGAGGCCCAGAGGGAGAGGGAGAGAACTTAGGCTTGCCCGCGTCAGTGTCTGAGGGTGTGTGTTGTAGGATAATAGGATAAAGGAGTGACCTGCAGCGTGGCCCACGGGTCACAGAAAGATGGGGGAGAGACTTCACCCAAGAACACATTTCCATAAATCTGGAGTCATGCTGAGGCTTAGCATTAGCCTAGGTGGCCTGGGGTGGGGGGAGGGGTGGTCAGCGGTCCAAGATGAAGAAGCATAAGGAGGCAGCTCGGAATGAAGCCACGCATGTAGAAATAGCAGGGGGAAATGCCCAAGGAAAGGCCTGGAAGGATAAGAGATAGCATTTGCAGAGTGGTTACTGTCAGGAACTGGGCTCAGCAATGTACATATGCCATCTCACGGAGTTCTCATCATTCAGGAGGGGGTGATATTATTATCCCTATTTTACAGATGGGGAAACTGAGGCCCAAAGAACTGAGGTCACTTGCCCAGGGCCATACCATTAGTAAATGGCAAAAGGAGGACCTGAACCTAGGCAGCTCTCACCACGAAGTTCTGCTGCCTGCCACGCAAAAGTGCCAAGAGAGGTTCCCTCTGGGGAGGGGGTGGCCTTGGGGGAAGCTACCAGGGGTTTCTGATTATTCCCCCCACAGTAATCATCCATCCATTAGCCGGCTGATTTAAAAGACACGTACATGAATTTCACACAGATTGAAGAATAATGTTTGCAGGGTACAGACCAGGAAACCGGGCACAGTAATTGCGCATTTGTGGCCGAGGATGAGGGTGAAGAAGCCGTGATGGCTGTCCCCGGGCTAGGGGATGGCCACCTGCACGGCCTGACAGGTGTGCGCGGGGGGCTCCGCAGGGGCTGGTGGCTGTCGCAGGGCAGAGGCAGGAGCGCCCTGGGAATCCCCGGGTCCCTGCCCAGATGGCCCGGCCTGGCCACACGTGCCCGTGGCAGCAGGTCAGTAACGTCAGGAACACAGTCAGTCCCCCCGAGACGCTGCTGTATACACCTCGCCGCCACAGACGCTCCCCCCAGCCTCTCTCTGCCAGGCCGGGCAGCACGCTGCACCGTCATGAGTGTAGCTGGCAACACGGCTCGCACCGCCTTCTTCTGAAGCACGCTGTCAGGACATGTGTCTGAACGGCACGCTCTTGGCCAGACAGACGGCTCTTGCCTGACAGCCAGGGCTGCGCGACGGCTCCAGTAGACAGACCTGCTAGGCCCACCTGGGCCCTTAGCATGACGGGGGCCGGGCGAGGAGGCCTGACCTGCAGCCCACCACTGGTTGGGGAAGTCACTCGCTAAAATGGAAACTGTGTATTTGTTACGGATTCGGTAAATTCAGAAAGCTGGTCCAGATACGAAGTCAGAGAATTAACTTTCCACCTATTTCTATGTGAATCTTATGATTGTAAAAAAAAAAAAAAAGAAGAAGAAAAAAGTCCCGTCTATTTCTGATTGAATTCAATAAAACACTTTAAGATTAAAAAAGAAAAAAACCAAAAAGCCCTCAGTTCTCATCAGTCAGCGTGGTTCCTATTTCAAGATAAGCAGAAACTAAGTTGCAGCCAGTGTGTACCCCCCATCCTGCTTTTCACTGGGGGTCTGGTCCAGGGCTCAGCCCAGCAGGGCCGCACGGGCCTCTTTTCTAAGGACTCAAATAGATCTGTGTTCTCATTTCTTTCCCTGAGATTCTCCTCCCCACCTCTGGGCCAGGGAATCATTTTTGTTAGCTGGGGGTAAAGGAGCCCTTTCTGCCCTCTCTAATTTACACTCTCTCTAGAATATTTAGCTTTGTAATGGATCCTTCCTGTTCTGAGGGCACAGACTTGAAACTCAAAAGCCAGGAAAAGACCTCTTTTGTCTCTGCCGTCTGCTGCCCCTCCTGGACCTGAGGCCTCCTTCCCTGAATAGAGGGGGAAGGAGCAAGACGCGTGGCTGAAGGAAATACCAGTTAATATTTCAAGAAGACCATCTTGCTACGCTGGGGCATGGGGTTTTAAAAATCTGATCTAATAAAAATCTGATCTAGAGAGCTGGGTACGAACGGCTGAGGGTTAGTTGAGACCTAATGGAGAAGGGGAAAATCCCTAGCGTGTCTGGCATTTTTTGGGGTGCCTCCTGTCTATCCACACCAAGTCCCTTGTCACTGCTGACTCTGTTCCTCACTACCTTTACCAAGCCCCCATTCAGGGACACTGAGCGGCTGTAAGAAGAGCCAAACGCTAACATGAATTGGGCAATTACTTTGTGCCAGGCCTCTTGCTAAGGGCTTCATACCTGCCATCTCATTGAATTCTCTCAGCCCCAGGAGACACAGACCATAGGATCCCTCTTTTATCTACAGGCAATCTGAGGCACAGAGAGGTTCATTAATTTGCCTGAAGTCACACCCCATGTAAATGTTGGAGCTAGGGTTCAGACAGGCACTGTAGATCTAGAAGAGGCTTGATTTTCTCTCCCAGCAGGCATTCCCAGCCAGGCTTCCTTCTGCCCAGTGTATCCCAAGGGAAGGAAGGGGACCTGCCCAAGCATCGCCCGCAGGCAGCACGGGGCTGCCTTGCACTGCAGCCTTGAGGCACCCTTTCCAGCATCTCTACAGCTTATCTGAAAATACAATTTGGGTTTCGTCTGAGGTCCTGGAAGCCATGTTGGAAGTAGAGGAACTCCAGGAAGCCAGCGATTGTCTTCGTGCTCTGAGTGACTCAGTCCCTTGGCCTCTGAGCCAGAGGTCTGAATACTTCTACAATGTTTGCTTCCTGAGGCTGGCAGGCCATCAGGCTCTGAGATACTGCTGAGAAGTGCAAGAAACATCAGCTGTCACCCAGGCTCCCCTTGACTTATGGGTTTTAACATCAGAGCAGAAGGCATATATAGAAAACATCTAGTCGAGAGGTTTCTTTTTCTTTTTCCTTTCTGTGTGTGTGGTTTTTTTTTTTTTTAAGCTTCAAACACTTCCTTGAAATGATGCAATGGCCTCCAGGTTGTACTAATTCCATTGTAAACCATGCGTGGAATGCAAACATCCGGTGACCTGGCAGCCATTCGGGGACATCCCCTAGACCTGGGGCTGCTTGTGCTGCATGGGGCTCCCAGACAAGCTTTACCTGGGAAGCTTGGTGTTTGTTTCTAAATCCTTCCAGATCACCATGGTTCCTATCTCTTCCTTTTTGCCCCTCCCCTGGCCAACTTCTCTCCCACACTGCCAGGCACTTGAAGGCACTGGCGTTGTGGTCCCCGCCTGGCCCACGGAGCTTCTGTAATTGAAGAGGTGTAGGGCCTGACATGGACCTCCTTAGGACTCCCCCTCTCTCCAAGCTGGCCCCCAGGGCACCCTCTGCTCCAGCTCAGCCACTTTCACACCTTGACAGATGCAGCCCTGAGGCTCAGAGAGGGGAGAAATCTGCTCAGCGCCCCCCGCCCCCATGCTGGCCATGCACAGGACCAGCAGGGAAATGCTCTTGCTTCAGCTCAGGATGGTTTCCCTGAGATGAGGCCAAAATGAGGTACAAGTGACACAAGTTGGGGAATTCTCAAAGCTGTTCTAAGCAGCCTCAGTGCTTGGAGGGCAGAGGTCCCCCGGGGCCCCCCTTTGGTGTCCAAAGTGCTTGTCCCATGGCTCCAAGTTCTATAGGGCTCTCTTGGATGACCTTTGCCACCACCCATTCACCTACAGCACGATTAATCCACAACAGCATCCCCCCAACCCCCAATCTGAGCCGTCAGTCAGGTCCGCCTTTCCCCAGGCTGAGAGGTTGGCTCACCACCATCCCACTGTGTCCCATCTTCTCCCTCCCTCCTTCTTTCTTTCTCTCTCCCTCTCTTCTTCTCCCTTTCTTCCCTCCCTCCCTTCCTCCTCTGTCCCACTGAGATTTCTGTGAATGCCTGGTTCTTTGAGAGGGGGAAGCGGTTATTTTGTGTGAGGCCTCAGGCAGGACACACCCCATTTCTGGGTCACTGTTTTCCCATCTAAAAAGGAAAAGGCTTGCATTCTTGGGTCTCTCAGTTTCCTTTCAGATCCAAAATTCTATGCATATTAAATGAGGTTGCAACACAAAAGGCCTTCAAGGGCTAGGCAGGTGCTGTCAGTGTAACATCAATCCGAGGGGACCAAACCAAGGAGACAGGCTCACCTAAGGAGAAGAAGCTGCTGGGCCCCAGGGGGTTGTTGTCCTGCAAAAACATGTTCAGGTCCCCAAAAGGCTTATCTGTGGGGGTATATTCTGCCTGTGGGCCACCAGGTTGGGATGTGTGCAGCCAGCCAGATAGATGACCACAAAGTCACCTCCAATCACCATCGAGAAATCACATGCTCACCGCATGCCTGTAGGATGTGCAAGGACAGAATATTCCTAAAATGAGGTCTTGCAGAGCCCCAGGCTGGATAAAGGCGCACCCTATAAGCCTGTCACTCTCAAGGTCTCTGCGACATTACTCAGGGACAGGCAAAGGTTTCCTTTTTTTTTTTTTTTGACCATGAGCTGCTAGACCAAATTAATTTTGCAAAGTGACCCAGGACACAAATATGTGAAACAAAGGTTGACAAACAAAACTTATTTTTAGCGCATGTGGTATGTCCTATTTTATCATTCTCTATTTCCTTCCAATACCTCGTGCCATTTCATTAAAAATGTTGTCCGCAACCCAATAATATGTGTAAGATCAGAAGTGAAAAGAATGATAAAGATCATTCTAGGTTTGCACTGTCCCATATGGTAATCATTCTTTACATGTGGCTATTCAAATTAAAATTAAGTAAAATAAAAAATCCCATTTCTCAGTCACACTAGCCACATTTAAAGTACTAAATGGCCAGACGTGGCCTATGGCATTTGTATTGGATCGCACAGAAACAGAGCATTTTCACTGGTGCACAAAGTTCTGTTGGACATCTCATCTTACAACAAGCCTCACAGTTCTGTCAATGAGGAGACCAAGGCCCACGGGCCTTCAGAGAGATGCATCTGAAACTGTGGACAAAAAGGTTGGGGACAAATGGATGTAGCCTCATAGATGTCTGCCAGGGTCACAAGAGGAATTAGGATGGAGTGGTCCCTTGCACATTTACCCTCACTATAGGACCCACAACTCAAAGGCCACACCCTGCCGGCCACACCCAAGGTGGTAGATCAGAACCTTAACCCTCACAGCAACACAGCAGCAAATTTTCGTTGCTATACACGACATTTCTGGAGTAGCTTCTGTGAGCTGGAGAGAGAACCGGTTACGAAACCTGTCAAATCTGGGTTCAAATCCAGGCTTGCTCTTGCAGGCGGTATGAGATTAAGCTGAGCGCCATGTCACTGAGCCTTAGCTTCCCGATCCGTGAAATGGGAATAATATACTTGCCTCTCAGAATTTCTGAGTGGAGCAGAAGTGGTGTACACAGGTGCCTTTCTTTTCTTTTTTCTTTTTTTCTTTTTTTTTAAAGATTTTATTTATTTATTAGAGATAGAGACAGCCAGCGAGAGAGGGAACACAAGCAGGGGGAGTGGGAGAGGAAGAAGCAGGCTCATAGCAGAGGAGCCTGATGTGGGGCTCGATCCCACAACGCGGGGATCACGCCCTGAGCCGGAGGCAGACGCTTAACCGCTGTGCCACCCAGGCGCCCCTCTTTTCTTTTTTAAAATATTGTATTTTTTCATTTGAGAAAAACAGAGAGCAAGCAGGCAGAGAGGGAAAGGGAGACGCAGACGCCCTGCTGAGCACAGAGCCCGATGCAGGGCTTGATCCCAGGATGTTGGGAGGTAGCTGAGCTGAAGGCAGATGCTTAACTGACTGAGCCACCCAGGCGCCCCAACACAGTGCCTTTCTTCCTGGAAGTGCTTTTTGCCCCACCATCTGGAACGTTGCAAGTACTGAGCCAAAGCCTGCTATAATGATGATGATCGTGATAATAGTAGCAGCAGTAATGATACCCAAACGAAGCTCATATTGCGGAGATGTAAAACTAAAGTAAATACATCTCCCACTCCAAAGGAAATTCCAGGATGGAGTAGCTTTAAAGCTACACCCAGTCCCTGGGACTAGTAAGCACTCCATTCATACTTGCCAAATGAATGAAGAGTGCAAATGTGTCCCTAAACTCTACAGCCTCAGGTAGATTTTGGTAAGAGAATCAGAGAGGTCCAAAAATGGAGTGCTAACATTTTTATGAATTCTTTCTTTAAAAAAAAAAAAAGATTTATTTGTTCATTTGAGAGAAAGAGAGAGAAAACACCAGCGGGGGGAGGGGCAAACGGAGAGGGAGAGAAAAGCCTCAAGCAGACTCCCCACTAAGCGCAGTGCCCAAGGTGGGGCTCCATCCTAGGACCCTGCAATCATGACCTGAGCGGAAGTCAAGAGTCCCTGCCTCAACCCACCGAGCCACCCAGACGTGCCGCGAATTATTTCCGACGGAAAAGGGGAGGAGAGAGAATGAACACAACCGGAGGCGGCACCATTTTGTATTTCATAATAGGTTGTTGAGAACATGGTACCTGGGACGAAGAAGTCAAGACAGGATAAGTAACCAAGAAAGAGACAGAATAAAAAGACTATCTGACAGGAGGAAAGATGAAGAATACACTTCCTTTTGAGATAAAAGATTTTGTAAAAACAAAGATCCACCCCCCCCCCCCCAATCAACAGGCAACAGTTGCTTTTTGTCTTCAGGAAACAGACCATTGTTTGAAGTTGAAGATTGAACCTGTTCAGTCTGGGGGATGAGGGGGAAATGTTTACTTTCTGTGTGTATCAGCAAGTAGTTCTCAGTTACCACTTGGCCCATACAGAATGCCCTGCAAACAGCTTTTTCCATCCGCAAATGTAGTGGACATCTGTTGTTTTGCCTGCTCAGCATCTGCTCAGCTTCTGGCAACACAACCTCTTTTTCCCGTGGGGAACCCGCTCCGCGGAGTTCGGGTGGGCTGACCCTCTTCCAACACAGGGTCGGAAAGTAGCCCGGGCCTGACCAATCAGAGGACCCCAGTTCTCTTCCACATGATTGCCAGGCACGTGACCATGGCATCTCTGGGGCTTTTCTATAGGCGCTCTTGGAGGAGCCATCTGGGCGGCTAAGATGGGAGGAGGTGGTCTGGGGCTCCTGCTGCCGTCTTGCCCGCCCCCCTCCCCCCCACGTTGGGAGAGCCTACTAGAGATGGAAGAAGAATGAACAGGTTCCTGACTCCATCACTTGAGTCTGTGGATCCAGATGGGCCTGAAGCCACTGGCACTTCTGAACTTCCCAATTATATGAACCAATATAGCACAGGCCCTTTCTAAAAAAATATATGAGTTATCTTGAGTTGCAGTTTTGTCACTTGCAGTCAACTACTTTATGTCTTAATTAATCACAGCTTTCCCTCTAAATCGTAATCTGCTATCAAGTTAAGTTAAACACATTCCAGGACTGTTTCATGCTGGACCTCACGGATCTAACACGACTCACAGCATCTAGCTGAGGACCCAAGAACGGATGAGGTGGGCGAGGTCCCTGTCATCACATGACACACTCCGGCAGAGAAAATAGCGGGCAAAGTGCTCCAAGAGAGGAAGAGGAGTCTGTTCCCAGCTCAACAGCCATTCATCTCTTCGTCTGCTAACAGAACTTTTCTCTCCTGGAGGAAGCCTCCTTTTATTTATCCTCCCCGGAGTAGCTACGTCTTTGGGTCTTTACCTGGGGAGGGAATCTTGATGGGTGAAACTGATTCCTTGGCCAACTGACTGGCTTAGGCAAAGGCATATGATATACTCCTGGCCAACGAGACACAAGGGGAGGGCAGGTGGAAAGGGAAGGTTTTCTTTGCTCTTCCCAGCCTCTGGAGGTTTTTGTCCATCCTGGATGCCGGAACCGCAGCCCTGCTGCCCACGATGGATTCTGAATTGTAAAGAATCTGGGTGCTTGAGGATGATGCTGAGCCTCTAAACCAACCTGTCTTGGATTTGCCCCTCTTTGACTTTTCTATTCTACGAAATAGGCATGGCTAGATTCTTGAAGCTGCATTCAGGTGGGGGCTGTTACTTGTTGCTGCGGGCATTCTGTGGAGCCCAGGGTGCGACGCTGTGAAACATCTAAGCAGTCAGGGAAAGTTTCTGGAGCCACTCTGGCGATGAACAAGTTAGCCGAGCAGAGGTGGGGCGAGACAAGGTGGTTGTACACGGGAAGTCAGTGGTGGAAGTGGAATGGGAACACATTTGGTCGTGGTGATGCTTTCTGCGGTATGAGTGTGTCTCAAAGGGATCAGCTAACCAGCTGCTTCAGAGTCACCTGGGAAGGGGTTGTTACAAACTGTCCACATGCAGATTCCTGGGCTTTACCCCATACCTGTGAATCAGACTTGAAATTTTACACAAGCTCCTTTGGGAGAGTCTTTTGTTCACGAAAGGCTGAGACCCTTTGGGTTAGTGACTTGAAGACTCATACAGTCTCTGGCACCGAGATGAGGATTTTAGAAATCTTGATATCTGATACTAGTGCCTATCACAGTGTTGTCACAGATGACTTGATGCCAATATCCTTCGGAGCATCACAAAGTATATTTTCTCCGATGTGTTTGCCAGTCTTCACAAATGTTTAAGTCATCTGGCAATGAAATAATATCTTAATACAAGTAGATTAAACATCCATTTAATTTACTCAGCCCCTTTCTTTTCTCAAGTTGTCATTTCTTTT
The DNA here is from genome assembly GCF_017311325.1 of Ursus maritimus. Lineage (NCBI taxonomy): Eukaryota > Metazoa > Chordata > Mammalia > Carnivora > Ursidae > Ursus > Ursus maritimus. The sequence goes on from NW_024423897.1 coordinate 23,639,943, forward strand.
AGGAAGAGCTGTTTGGTCTGTTATTAGAGCCACCCCTCATCAGGCAGAGATGAATGGTGGTGGCTGTGTGGGCAGAGACATGAGCAAAGGGGTGTCCTCTCTCTCCAGTGTGTTTTGAGGAATGCCCTTCGAGGTCTCAGAGCCAGCTTATGGTGGTGTCATTTGTCTAAACTAGAGTCAGTTCTTCAACATGATAAACCCTGAAATTCGTGGGTTTGTTGAAACTCTCATTGTCTATCCATTATCAAGGCATATAGATGGATCCCTTACCCAGCTCCCCACTTCAGCCTTTTCTCTCCATCTCGATAAGCCCTGTCCCAGCCATAAGCATCTCTCACCTAGATAACCTCAGGGACCTTCCTACCACACATCTTTTCTCGACCTCAAAGCAGGGCAATTCCGTGATCCCCCTGACCCTACCCACTGAGGATCCTTTCAGTGTTTTGACATCTTATCTCGTGTTTTTGTATTCAACAGCGTAGTCAGGACTAGAACCCAGGGCTTCTGATGCCAAGTCTAGTGTTCATGCTGTGGCAGCAGGATCTGCTGCACCAGGTAAAAGAGCTGAACTCAGGAGAACGGACTGGGTGGAATGAAATGGAAACGGGCAGTGCAGGCAGGAGGGTCAAGCCGGCCGTGTGAGTGCGGTGAGAGCTCACCCATAGGGGATGCACTCAACCCGGCCAGAGCAGCAGACAGAAAGAACACAGTCCATTTGGATCTCATGAGCAGCTACTCAAAGGTCAGGAGCCAACAGATTCCTGCTTAACTTGAGCCAATCTGAACTTGCAACCTAAGTTCTCGTAAATGCAGTCTTAAGGAGGGAATTAACATTTTGCACCCTCAAAAGCAGCCACAGACAATAGGTCAATGAATGGGCGTGGCTGTGTTCCAATAATACTTTATTTACAAAGATAGGCAGTGGGCCAGAACTGACCTTTGAGCCCTTGTGTGGCCAGCCCTGCTGTAGAATCATCCAGCAGAAGTGTGTGTGTCTATGCCCACTGTCCTGATGCCGCCCGTCTTTCAAGGCCAGCTCAGAGGCGCTCTGGCTGGGTATTAGACTAGATGATTTGAAAGATCCCTCCCCACTGTGAGATTCAAGGATGCTTTGGCCCGATTTTACCTCAAGGATATGGAGGTAGAATCTCCACCTCCAATTCAGGCTATGTTTGGGATGGAAATTATCCTCCAACAAAATGCCTCCGATCGTAATTGCCAGTTCTGTAACTGAGCATATGTTGGTGGAAGCTTCGATTCATAGCGAGCCAGTTAAAATGCAAGGAAGGGACAGCTAGCAGATCTTTCGAGTTAGAGTCCAGGCTGTTAATTACTTTTGTAAAAGAAATACATAAACATGCAGATGGCAATTGTAGTAAATACGATCATCTACATATAAATATAAAAATCCTATCTCGTATGCAGCATACTTCTAGAACTATTTCCAGATTCTCCCCTCACTCTCCTCTAAATATGAGCTCTCTTCTTTTAAAACTCACGGCATGTACTTCTTATGACTAAGCCGTGGTTCTCAAACTTGAGCCTGCATCACAATCCCTAAATGTCTTGTCAAAACACATTGCTGGGCCCCACCCCCAGGGTGTTCTATTGAATAGATCTGGGGTGGGGGCTGAGAATTTGCATTTCTAACCAGATGTGACGCTCCTGCCACCGACTGTGGGGAGAGCCACGGAGCCAGACCATTTTCTACCCTATAACGGTGTCACTTTTGCACTTGCTTTATTCCCCTAGCAGATTTTAAACTACCTGAGGAGAAATGCTACAGTCTGGAGGATTCTTGTGGGTCCTGGACAAATGTTTAGAGGCACCCATGGGATAAGATGAGGTGGTTACGTTTCCGGTCAGGAGGAACTTGACAGCTGTTTCCTACAACAGGTATTTCTTGGACCCACAAAGAAGGCAAATGCAACAGACCTGCTCTCAAGAAGTAACCGGTCGCCAGTACAGGAAATTTCTGTGGCTAAACCACGCCGCAATAGAAATCACAACATGGTCAAGTTCAACATTCTGGTGGAAGACCAAAACCCAAATGAAATCCATCAAACGGTTATACAACTTTTCCCATACACAATGTGGTTACTGGGTGTGTGTGTTGGGAGGGGGCGGAGTGAGGTGAACAATGACAAATAACAGAAATGCTAAAGTTTATCTCAATACCCTTTATAAGGGATCCAAAAATAAAAGTACATTGGGAGTCAGAGTGTAGCTGTATTTGAAGTCAGGGACTTCAAAGGGATGATGAGGTTACAGTGAAGTCATCAGGGTGAGCTCTGATCTACTATGACTGATGTCCTTACGAGGAGAAGAGATTAGGACACAAGCAGGCACAAGGGAAGACCGAGTGAAGACACAGGAGGAGACGGCCATCTGCAAGCCAAGGAGAGAGGCCTCAGAGGAAGCCAGCCTTGACGACCCCTTGATCTCAGTCTTCTGGCCTCCAGAACTATTTCTCTTGTGGCATTTTGTTATGGTAACCCTAGCAAATGGATACCGGCTCCAAAGCAGTATGTTAGGTAGTATAAAGGGTGTAAAAGTTGCCAGGGAATCAAGACTATGTAATGCCCTGGGAGGAGAAGACACCCTGCTCCATCTGAGCTGGAACTTCTCTGGCCTGGAGGATCCCAGTAGGTCCGGACTGGACCTTTCCTCCACTCACTCTCCACACAGGAGCCACAGCGATGCTTTCAAAACGCAAATCTGACGATGCTTGACCTTGACTCCCATCACTGCCAATGGCATTTAACACCATTCAGTGGCTTCACTTGGCTGTTGGGATAAAGCCAGACTCCTCGCCATGGTCTGCAAGGCTCTGCGTGGCCCGGTCCCCGCCAGCTTCCCCATTTCATCTCAGACCCCCGTCCCCCTCCGGCAGCACATGACAGCCTCCCTGGCTTGCTTTCTTTTTCCTCAAATGCATCCTGCTCTCTCTTAACACCAGAGATTCCCAGTCGGAAACAGACACGCCAGAGGTGCTCCCACGTTCAGACAGGAGACGCGTCCTGGAAAATGCGTCTTGAGGCAGATGGCTTCCAGCAGGAAGAAGTCCTGACTGCTCTTGCCCCACTGCCTTTGTCAGGCTAGTCACCAGCAGAAATTGTCCAAAGAGCAGCTGAAACGTGTCAGAGCTTTGAGCAAAGGTGCAGTAGAAGGTGAGGCCTACTGAGATGGACACAGGATGTCCTTCTCGAACTAGACACGAGCGTCACCAGGCACCACTCACCTGGGAATTGTAAAAGGAGCTGAAGGGTGAAATTCTGGGCCTGTTGGCCAAAACAAGTCACCTGCTTTCACGGGCCTGATGAAAGGGTTCTTTCTTTTTGGTCTGGCTTGCCCACTGCCCTTCTAGACCTAAAGAGAAGAGCAAAGCCTCTACCCCGTGCTCACTGTCCTATGTCCTCTTTTTATCATTGCTTAATTATAGAGACCGTGCTTTCTGAATGAGAGACTGAAACACACGGTTGGACGCACAGTCTAACAACGGGATGAAATATTTAAAATGAGAACAATTGTACATAAGGACACTAGACCCACAATGGACTCTTTTTACCCTGCTCCATTTACGTATAACCCAAATAAAGCTTGATTTGCCTTGTGCTCAACTGCTGTGCAGAATTGCATTAAATTTTAATGATGAAAAGAAACACGGCCAGCAATGAAAAGTAATAATAATAATAATAAAAAAAGCCAAATATATGCTGGCTTCTCTTTCAAAGCCTTTCCAAGGGAAGAAGCTAGCAAAACAGGCTAACCCAAAAGCTTTCTCATTCATTGTTTCATATGATTGTCACCCAACACGGGAGTCAGGAGAGCTGAGGGTCATGTTGCCTGTTTCATGGATGAAAAACTTGAGGCTAGGAAACTGGAAAGATGGACCCGGACTTCTGCACACGCCTTCTGACCCTAGTTCAGTGAGGTTTCTTTTCTACGCTTGCGTGCATGTGAGTACACACACACACACACACACACACACACACACACACACATACACCACTAGACATTCTTTCCACCATTCTGCATCCTAAAATACTGTTTTTTATTTCCTGGCACTAATGTCAGCAAAAATGATGATTGCCAATATAAGTTCAAGAAATCCTAAGAGATTCATTAACATTTGGTTTTCAAATCCCAGTTAAATGTGTTGCTCAGACAAGAAGGAACAAACATCGATGAAACATACAAGCATTTTCACTCTCTCAGCCTCTCTAAGCTAGATTAATGCTTTAAGAAAAAAAAAAATCCTACCAGACTACCTCTTTTCTAGCCAACAAGTCATTCTGTCCCCAGTCAACTCCAGGAACGCTGGTACAATAATTAACATGTGGGCCAGAGGCCCAAACTCATTGGCACAGGATGGATTCTCAGATGAGAAACAGAGAAACCCCAAATCCCACTCACATAAAGGGCTTATTGACATTGTCTGTTGAAAAGTATACAGATTTCAAGGGACCTAGGCAGAGAGAAAGCAGAATTTTGGCTATGGAGGAAGTAGGTGGGGGGCAAAGGGAGACTTCTCCACTATTTCAAAATCCCTACATTTTCACCAGAGCATTCTCTAAGTTCATACACTCAGGTGGACTTTGCAACTGGCTAAGGAACATTTCCCCATAGCACTGATGTCACAGAAGCCAAAATAATCCGGGCCAGCCAACACATTCCAGTTGTAAAACAGGTTTCAGAGTGTTCCCACAGGCAGGTTAGCTATGTGTGATACTCGGGTGCTGTGGGTTTGGGGGGCGGCCCACTCAACCTGGGGCTCACTCCAGGAAGAGAGATGGCCTCAGTCATGGCAATGGCATTCAGATCCAGAAAACTGAAAAAAAGACAGTGGTTTGATTATTAGAGGGAGAGAGAGAGGAGGGGATTAGGGTTAAAAGTCCCCATGACAAGCCAGAGGTCTGAAAAGTGCCAAACAAGAAAATGGACACAGGCATTCATTCAATTTTCTCCTGGTCCCTGTGCTGAGTGTGGGATGCGGAGGGCCCCGGAGCTGAAGGACAATTCTTGCATGGTAGATCCTTAGCCTGTTCATGCTTCAGATTCTTCTCAAACCTCCAGGTTGAGAACCCTGGGTTGTGGCCCAACGGAGGGACTATAAAGCATCGCTATGAGGAGAGGCTGTTTCTGCCTTCCTAAGGACATGTCCTAAGCTTTCCTTGAGTCCTTCGACACAGAGAGCTTTTCCCATGGGAGCACACTACAATGACACTAGCATTACCCTGGTGTCACTTTCCTGGCACCTGTCAAGCCCTAGGGAAGACCTGGCTCCAAGTCCCAAGTCAGCACAAACAGATTTTAAAGTCCACGCACTACAGCTCATGTTTGTTGGTATAGTTATTAATTTGGCAATAAGTTTGGGTCATTTCCTGTGGACCGGGTAATTTCTATGTGCTAAGGACTCGGGATGCACCGGTGAATAAAACCATCATGTTTCCTATTCTTTGGGAGTTCACAAATTCCCAAAGTTTGTATGGGAAAGTCTGTATGGGAAAGATACATGGTAAGTCAATAAACAAATAAATAACTACAAAGTAGGACAAGTAGAATGAAGGAAATGAGTAAGGGGTGGGGACACATAATACATTTCAGCTGATGCTGAAAGAATTTGAGGAAGCCAGCCATGGAAGTCCAGGGAGAAGAACCATGTGGGTGGAGAAACAGCATGTGCAAAGGTCCTGAGGCTGGAAAGCACATGGCAAGTTCAAGGGGGCCAGTGTAGCTGGAACATCAGGGCCAGGGAGAGGGCTACACAGAATAGGAGAGCCTTGGAGAGAAGGCTCTTACAATACACAATTAAAAGTTTTCCAAGCACTTTCCCAGATGTTAGAGTTAAAACACCTCTTTGAGGTAAGCAAGACTGATAGGATGGGTCCATTGAATTGATGAGGATACTAGCAGATATCACAGAGTTAGTGGGAGAGCTGAGATTTGGAGTCAATTCTTCTGTTCTTAAGCTTAGGAATCTTTTAAAAGGTCTCTCTCTCTCTGTCTCTCTCTACTTGTACATATAAGTCATATTTATATAATTATTACATATTTATATATATAATATGTATTACATACCTATATTTTTATATACTTATACTTATTATATAATTTATAGACCTACATATTATTTCTTTACATATAATATACAGAATATAAAAGTATATATAAATATACACAAATTGGGTATAAATTATAAATAATGAAAAACGTCGATCTTAAAAACAATGAGTTTTGACAAATGTATAAACCCATGTAAACAGCATCTCAATCAAGCAGGGTAGTTTCCATCACCCCTGATCATGTGCTGCAACCTTTTGCAATCAATCACTCTTTCCCCAACCAGAGGCAAACTCTATTATAATTTCCACCCACATAGATTAGTTTTGCCTGCTCTTGCACTGCACATAATGGAGTTAAACAGCATGTGCTCTTCCAGGTCTGGCTACCTTTACTCAGCTTTTGAGTAACGCCTTTGAGACTCGTTCGTGCTATGGAATGTATCAATAGTTGGTGAGTTGTGTTCCACTGTGTAAAGTGCAACATGATTTGTTTATCTATTTGTCTGTAGATGAGCATTTGGGTGTTTTCAGCTTTGGAATATTACGACTCAAGCTGCCAGGAACATTCCTGCACAAATCTTTCCGCAGATGCGTGTTTTCGTCTCTCACCTGGTTAAGTCCCTAGGAGTGGGGGTGCCGGATCACAGGCAGGCGTAGGTTCGGTTTTTATGAAAGTCACACTTTACCCCAGTTGTATCAGTTTATATTCCCACCAACGACATATGAGGAATTTTAGCCATTTTAGTGGGTGCAAATTGGTGGCTTTAATTTGCAGTTCCCTGGTGAGTAATGTTGAACGTGTTTTGTGTGCTGACTGACCATTTGTATATGCTCTTTTGGGGAGAGTCTGTTAGAATTTCTTGCCCATTTTTGCTTTTAGTGCTCTAAGAAGTTATTGCCTACCTCAAGGTCATAAGATATTCTCCTATATTTTCTTCTAGAAGCTCTACAGTTTTAGCGTTCAGCTTATTTAGGTTTCTGATCTCAATTTTTCTGTGTTGACTAGTGATGGACAAATTTGTCAAACACGAGGACTTCTTTATTTTTGTTAAAAAAATTTTTTTAAAAGATTTTATTTATTTACTTGAGAGAGAGAGAGAGCGCGTGAGCATGGGGGGAAGGGCAAAGGGAGAGGGAGAAGAAGATCCCCCGCTGAGCAGGGACCCAGATGCGGGTGCGATGCCGGGCTTGATCCCAGGACCCTGGGATCATGACCTGAGCCGAAGGCAGATGCTTAACCAGCTGAGCCACCCAGGGGCCCCTCCTTTATTTTTATTTTAGTTTTTACTTTTTATCGTTGCACACCTTGCATAAAGGGCACAAACGTTAGGTGTAAAACTCAAAAGTTTTGCACATATGTATACATTCATGGATTCACATTCAGATCATTTGAGGACTTGTTTTTAATGTCAAAAATATTCTCTAGCCTCTCTATATTAGTATTACAGTTAAGTAATAGTTATGGTAGCTTTTTGCCATATTGAAGTTTCTCAAACACGTGCATTTGACAGAATACTGTGCATTAGAGGCTTGGGGCACACAAGGATTTATAAGCTTCAGCAATAATTCTCTGGCTCCCCAATGATCTGTGGCATGCAGGTGGGGAGCAAATATACTATACACCCTACTGACATATGGCTCCTGTCTCAAGGAGCTAATAATCTAAGAAGAGTGCGAGGAAATGCACATAAATAAACCATGTTGACCTATAGCAAATGACCTATAACCATAAGAACATTTTAAATCAAGGGCCAGGGACTTCGGAAGAGGGAATACAATCACTTCAGGAGTGGATGAGAGAAGCTGGAATGGAAAAGTCTTTTAGCTTAAAGATGACTAGGATTTTGACAAAAAGAAGTGCCTTAGTTAGGATCCTTTCTGTTGTAATTTACAAAAACCCAACTGAGATTAGTTTAAGCAAAAAAATGAATGTGTTGGTTCTTATAACTAGGAGGTCTGGGGGGTGGAGAATGGTCGGTAATCTCTGGCTTCAGGTCTGGCTGGGTTCAGGGGCTTATTCTATGGTCAGAGCTCTTTCTTTAGTTTTCAGGCAGCTTCCTCCTCTCACTTATTGGACAATAACAGCCACCGGAATCCCTAGACCCTCCCAGAATCTCCTCAGCTTAGCAATCTCAATGGAATGAATACTTCCCCTTCCCAGATCTCCCTATTCCACTTCAAGGAATACTCTGATTGGCTTCTCTTGCGTCTAATATCCACTCATGAACAAATTCTTGTGGCCAAGGTAGATAGGAAACTCTGATCAGTCGGTCTAGGTCATGTGCCGTCATGGGGTGGAGACACAGAACACCACACTTGCCAACCTCTTAGTACTACATGGAATCAGTGGGAAAGAATCAGAGGAAGGGATGATGACTGAACAGACACTTGGCTGCTGTATTTCATTACAAGGGAAAGTGGGCTCTGAGTAGGAAATGTGAACGGGAAGCAAAGCAGGAGACTCCGCTCTAGACATGGACCACGGGCGTGGACCGTGGCCCTGGGTGTCTTTCCCCAGGATCATGCTCTTCAGCCCAAGAGCTGTCTACTAAGTGGATCCCAGGGCAGCCTGTGCAGCCTAACATTTAGTGGCCCCGTGGGAAGAGTGTGAATTATGGGGCGAGCTGTATATGAAAGTAGCATGAAGATCAGAGACGGCTTCGTACAGGCCTTTCTGTGTCTGTCTTTCCAGTGCATCTTGTCTACCATATTCGAAGTAGATTCCTCTTATAGTTACAAGGATGAACTAACTAGGGATTAGGCATTTCCGCGTCGTCATTTCAGAGTGTAATGTCAAAGCTGGACGAGCTCGTGGAGGTCACGTAGCATAGGGGTCAGCAAACTCTGGCTCGTGGATCAAATCACTCTCCATTTTTTTGTAAATAAATTTTGACTGAGCTGAAGCCTCGTCCATTTGGTCACACGCTGTCTGGGGCTGCCTTTATCTTGCAGACCATAGGGCCTACAAAGCCCCACATCTTCACTACCTAGTAAAAGTGTGTCAATCCCTAGGTCTAGTAGGACATGCTCCCTACTCAATTAGGATTTTCCTCTACAACATTAATTTTATTTCTGACTCACGCCAAAGATCAAAAGAGACAATTCACGGACAGTTCAGAATGTAGTCTGACATATAATAAAGCGCCCCTTAAATGTCAGCCAAACACAGTCCTGGGTTATCAATATATACCTCTGTTCCCCTTTGCCAGTGGAATGACCAAGAGGTGACTGTATCGTACCAACAGCATGTGCTGATTGATTTCTTATTTAAAGGGAGTTTTCCCAACACATTCAAATGCATTTCATTACTCTACTGCTATTAACCATTACCGGGTGTTTTCATATGCCAGACACTGCGTTAAGCATCATACATCCTTTCCCTCACTCAGCGCTCCCCCAATACTCCCATCTTGAGAGGAAAATGCAACTTCGGGGGTAAAGCAAGGCACCGAAGCCTGCACAGCTAGTGAGTGGCCGAGCTGGAATTTGAACCCAGGCTGTCTGACTCCACAGCTCAAGTGTGTATCAAATACACTAGGTGGCTTGATTTGGTTAGTAACCTAGTTTTCGAAGTATCAGTTCACAGTCCCAGAAATCAGAATCAGATAACAGGTCCACCTGTGGGTATAAGAACAGTAATGCAGAGCCGGCTGTACGACCGTGGCCGCCCTCCCTGCACCCCGCACCTCCTCTCCCCTCCACTCTCGCCATACCGCTGCCCTTAGCCTGCCTCCCTCTGCCCTTGGGCTCTCCCACCCATCAGGTATGTGCTGTCGGGGAGATCGTGTTAAATAATGCCCAGCTCTGGTCGGGTCACTGCCTGGCTCCAAACCTCTCACAGCTTCTCATTGGCCGTAGACTGTTAACAAACACCCTCTAGGCTGCCATTTAAAACCCTCCACGACCTGATCCTCCCCAACTGCCCAGCCTTACTTCCTCACTGGCACCTAGTCATAGTCTACGGAGTACAGACCAACTGGGCTTCCTGACGTTTCCTGGAATACTCTGCGTTTATTTATTTCACCCTCCATCCAAGCCAAGGGCCCAGGACGCAGACGTTGTGCAACGCGGACTGTAGAATCTTGCTGGAGAAGGATTGAGTAAGCCCATCTGGGATGCCCCAGCTTTCCCTTATGCTCTGCCTAACACAAGTTTATCCTCTTCTCAGGGTCCTCTCTACAAAGGAGGACCCAGGTCCTCCCAAGGGAATTTGAATTCCTCTTCATACCTTCCCTCTCGACACCCATCATGGCTTCTCCAACAATTCAGTCACACACTCGTGTCCACCCTTTGGCGACACTGGAAGGAGGTAATCCGGGGTCAGACTCTCTGTCCTGTGCATCTCCCACCCCATGGCGCCTGGCCCGCTGCCATACCCAGAGCACGGATTTGTGTCATCATCTCAGTGAATGGGACAGTAGTTCTGGGACATGGAACAGGAGCGTGACTGTAGGGTCAGCCACCCCAACCCACACCTTCCCCCTGTGATGCTCAGTAGTGTAAAATGTGGAAAGATGGTCAAAAGGAGGAAGCAGGAAGGAGTGAAAGAAGATCAGGGTCAGATGGACATGGTTTCAAACACCTGCCCTATACTTCCTAGCTCGTGTGAGGGTGGCCACGTGACTTCGCCTTTGAACCTCATTTCCCTTTCATGCAAAATGGGGTATTAAATATTCCTCATTAAATCCGTCCGTTCACATATTCATTCAAGGTTTTATGACTTATTTTTTTCTATTAAAGTATAGTTGACACACAATGTTACATCAGTCTCAGGCGTGCAACATAGTGATTCAGCAACTCTATACCTTACGCCTGCTCAGCCCAAGTGTAGCTCCCATCTGTCCCCACACACCGCTATTCCAGTATCCTTGGCCACATTCCCTATGCTGTGCCGTTCATCCCCGTGACCTACTCATTGCATCACTGGAAGCCTGTGCCTCCCACTCTCCCACTCCCCTTCACCCATTTTGCTCATCCCCCAACACCCCTCCTCTCTGGGAACCACCTGTATATTCCCTGTATCTATGGGACCGTTTCTGCTTTTTAAATGTTTGTTTTTGTTTCTTTAGATGCCACATATAAATAAATTATATGGCATTTATCCTTCTCTGTCTGACTTATTTCACTTAGGGTCGCCTACCCTGTAGGTCAGTCTATGTTGTTGCAAATGACAAGATCACATTCTTTTTTATGGCTGAGTAATATTCCATCATAAGTATATATGTATATATGACACATCTTTTTTATCCATTCATCTCTCAGTGGACATTTAGGCTGCTTCCACATCTTGGCTATTATAATTAATGCTTCAATAAACATAGGGGCTCATGGATCTTTTCAAATTGTGTTTTCATTTTCTTTGGGTAAACACCCAGCAGTGGAATGACTGGATCAAACGGCATCTCTATTTTAGCTAGTGAGGGACCTACACACTCTTTTCTGCAGCGGCCGCACCAGTGCACATTCCCCCCAACGGTGCATGAGTGTTCCCTTCTCTCCACATCTTCACCAATACTTGTTCCCTTTTGTCTTTTTGGTACTAGTGTTGTGACAGGTGTGAGGCGACAGCTCATTGTGGTTCTGATTTGCATTTCCCAGCTGATGAGTGATGCTGGGCAGCTCTTCCTCACTACTATTCAATGTGACATTTGGGGCCAATGACCTGGGCCTTGAGCCTCGGTTTCCTTCTTTGGAAAATGAGGGTACTGTTGGTACCTATCTCCTACAACTCTCGTGAGGGTTAAGTGAGTTTATGTCTGCGAAGAGCTTAGTTAGCACTGTGCCCGGTACATAGTAAATGCTCAACAAACGTGAGCCATTCTTCGCCCTCACCCCTCTGGGTCAAGCACTGTGATGAGTCTGGAGGACCAGGCACTGAACAAAACAGACAAGCTTGTCACACAGTCATCATGCAGCTTACTGTCAAAGGAGAATAAGAGACAGAAATCAAGGAGACATGCTCATGGACGAAGCATTTACTGGCTGTGGAAAGTTCTGTGGAGGATGGCGAGAGCCAACATAACACAGGGACCTGTCTTAGGTACAGAATACAGGGAAGGCTCAGGGAGGATCGTTGCGAGGATTAACTAAATAATATATGTAAAACATTTGCACTCGGAAAGGCTATAGCTGGGAAAGAACGTCTCTTTATTAAGAGGAGGATAAAAAAGTGGTCTGAGGCTAAGAAATCTGTGATGGGGGTTGGGCTTCTCTTTGTTCCTGAAATGCTGCCTTCCTAGGCCCCTTCTCCCTACACGTAATGGGTCCAGGCTCTGTCTCTGGCCCTTGAAAGAGGGCTTTTTGTTCCCTTGAGGTGCCTGCCCCATATAATGCTGGCATCACAGGCAATTCTCCTTCCAGAATAACTCATGCTGACCGTAAAAATATCTCATTTTACGGTTGCCTTAGATCATCCTTACACAGGCAGGGTCTGGATCCCTGGGCTGTTTCCCCAGATTTCAAAAAGCAGGAGCAGACCTCGGGCTGCCTCTGCTCCTACATGCTGAGAGCAGCTCGCTGCGGGAAGATTCGCACTCGGTGGAGTGTGCTTCGGGTGCTTAAAATAGATCCACTGTGTCGTTAGACAGACTATCACAAAGCAGTCGTTTCATTGGCCCTGCTGGTGCTGGTGAGGGCAAGAGATAACAGCCCACGGAGAAAGACCTGCACTTTGCACAAAATTAAGCAGATGCGAGGAAGGAGGTCTGGAAATGATACAGGCAGAAGAGAGTGGAATTCTGCCAGGAGAGGGGGTGGGGGCCATTGCAGGAGAACTGGGAGCAACGGGGACTGCCAAGTACAGCCTGTCTGGACCCCTTGTCTGGCTGGTGATAAACTTGGATAAGAAGCTAGAGACTTCTGGGTTGCAGGGCACATTCCAGCAACACTGTGTGAAATCGTCAAGGATCATCCAAGGTGTGGGGCTGACTCTGGCGTCTCCCTCTTGCTCCTTCCACGCCCTCTCTCTGCCCTTCTGCCACCCTTTCCTGGCCGTGCTCTGCCTGATTGCCTGCCCCGAATGCCATGCTTCAGATGCAGCCTCAGCAGGGGTCTGCGGAGCGATGCTATGACCTCCTTCTGTCCATGAGCCTAGAATCGTGTCGCCCAGCAGCCCACATTGCTCCACTGCCTCCTACTGAACTTGGGATCGACTCATCCCCTCCCCCAACCTTTTACTCCGGTGGCCACCATGCCTGGTGTCATGAACAAAGGGAAGTGATGGGAGCTGAGGAGTAGAAGAGGTCCAGTGGGAGGTTGGAGTGACCAGAGGCGGACACAGACTGAACACAGACACCTGAAGGAGAGGGAAATGTTGACGAGGACTACTTTCGAATGACTAACTTCGGTGACTGTTCCAGCAATCAACTGGGACCATAGAGTTGAAGAAGTTTTTCTCTTTTTTTCTCTTACAGAGAATGAATTTATTAAATTTTTGGTTGAATTTGAAGTACCTTGGAATGTCCAAGTGGGCAACTTAGCAGATGGTCAGAAAGATGAACCTAGAGCTCAGTAGAGAGCTCTTTATCCTAAAGACAGAGGGCAGGCTTTTCACGAACAAATGAATTCATCAAATTATCTTTTGAGTACCCACGGTGGGCTAGGCACTGTGCTTTGCTTTCTATGAGTTATTTGCTACCCTATTTCTTCTAGAAGAATGAAGAAAAATCTGCTCTCAACTGCAGAAATGATGTTGGCATTATCCACTTACTCGTACCTTTCTTTCTCAAGCAGGAGAACCTCATACCGACAGAGAAGAAGTCTTGAAGAGCCATATGGGATCAGTGCTGTCTGGGGTCAAGTTCAGTGACTACCTTACAGTAATTGCTCTGTAGCTGGGATACACTGACCTTACCGACACAGAACTCATGCTGTTGACAATTGTCCCCAGATGGACCAGGCCTGCCCCACAGGTCAGAACAATCTCTGGAACAGTTCAGCCTTTCATGGTGCCTTCCTTTGGTCTGGAAAAAGTACCCAGAGCTGGGATCAGTTCTCCAGAATAGCCTTCCTTTGGTCTGTGCCCCACCCCCTACTACTGGGTTCTCTTGGAAACAAAACTGACCTCTAGGAGACAGGGGCAGGACATGTTTGCCCAACTGTATCGGACAGGATATGACATCACCCTTCTGGGAATGGGTCAGCTGGGGAAATCCTTATTTATGCAGCAGGATTTTGCTCACTTCAAGACGACTTTAATAGCATGGTGGTGTTAATCAGTGGCAAACTCTAGACAGAACTTTCTCCAGTAAAAATGAGCAGATATGCTGCCGTTCCTGCAATCCTGGCTGAACACACACTTCTCCATGTTTGATGTTATATTGATTATCTACTAGACTAGGGGTTAAAAATTAAAATGCCTACAGTGGCAAGGGAACATAAAAACACAAAGCTGTCCTTGTGCAATTTGAGAGGACAGGGTGGCAAGCAGGCAGCCTAGAGACCAGTACGTGCCCCATGGAAAGCAGGCAGTCCTATTGCTGTCGTCATGCAGGAAAACAGGGGCTGGGATGCAAGATCTTCCCCCGCTCCCCACCCCCCTTTTTAAGATTATTTATTAATTTCTTTATTAGGGAGAGAGAGAATATGAGCAGGGGGGAAGGGGCAGAGGAAGAGGGAGAAGCAGACTCCCTGCTGAGCAGGGATTCCCAAGGCAGGGCTCCATCCCGGGACTCTGGGATCATGACCTGACCCGAGGGCAGACGCTTAACCGACTGAGCCACCCAGGCACCCCCCCCTTTTGAAGAGAAGCTAGAAATCCCAATTTTTTTTATCTCAATTTCCCAATTTCTCACCGTTGGCAAATAATTCAAATTCATTAAAAACCTCATGTAGGGCAAATAAAACATGTCCTATCATGCTCGTCACCAGGTGGCCTGTTTTTCAGGGCCCGTATGACCCACAAAGACAAGAGCCACGCTTGTTATATTTACTGCTGTGTCCCTAGCATCATGCCTGGTGCAGAGTTGGTGGTCCGTAAATATTTGTTGAGTGAACAAATGAACAATCCAATTCTTATTCCCCATGTTGGACATTCCCAGGAACGAGGCAGATTGAAAACCAATACCAATATAAATTCTGTTCCACCATCGAGATGCTACTGTTGTGCATAATGACCTGGATGGGGGTGGAGAGGGAGTTGCGTTTTCTGCAGATGGACTGAGTGTGGAATACTAAGCCACCACAGTCCTCCCTGCTGGGGACTTCCTACGTGGGAGCACTACCCTTCAGGTCTTCAAGGAGCGGCTCCATCCCTGCTGGTCAGAGGTCAGCATCCTTCACTAGCCCTGGGGCGTGGCTGATATTCAGGGGAAACCAACCCCCAGAAAAATCTTCTTGATGAGTCATTTATGTAACAAACACCGTTATGGATTGTATTCATATGTTAGAGTCCTAACCCCAGCTCCCCAGAATGTGACCTTATCTGGAGATGCGGTCCTTACGAAGGTAAGCAAGTTACAGTGAGGTCATTAGAATGGGCCCCAATCCAATATGACTGGTGTCCTTATCAAAGGGGAAATTTGGACACAGAGACACACAGAAGAAGGGGCACAGGTGGAAGACAGCCATCCACAACCAAGGACAGAGGCTGGAACAGATAGTCTCCATGGCTCTCAGAAGGACCCAATCCTGCGGACACCCTGATTTTGGACTTTGAGCCTCCAGAACTGTGAGACAATACACTTCCGTTGTTTAAGCCCCCACCTGTGGCTACTTTGTTCTGGCAGCTCCAGCAAACTAATACACACTGTTTTCATTCGTTTTATAAACACTTGCGACAGGCCAGGCAGTGTTTGAAGCAATTCACAACTACTGGCTCACGTATTCTTTGCACTAGCTCTACAAGACAGCCACTATCACGAGCTCCCCTGTGGTCAGATGAGGAAGTGAGGTACAGAGAAGGTAGTGACTTGCTCTAGGACACACAGCAAGTAAAGGGTAAGTTCCAGTCTGTGCCCTTAAGGGCTAAAGCAGAACAATTGAACTGGTGAATTACTCAAAAAGTCAGAGGTGCTTACACACTCCAGGTTGTTTTCTGTTCTTGTACAATGGTATCTGGCCACTGTTGGGGGTCTGCCAGTGGTTGACCATTCACTACACCAGATGTTATCTCCGCAAGATAAAGCCTTTGCCAGATAGGAAAGCGGGGCTCAGAATTGATATCACTTCTTTTGTTCACTACAAATACTCTTGAAATCACATTGTGAATTTCAGAGATGTGTTATACTCATTTTGGATGGCTTTTTTTTTTTTAAGATTTTATTTATTTATTTGAGAGAGAGAGATTGAGAGAATGAGTGGGAGGAGGGGCAGAGGGAGAAGCAGACTCCCTGCAGAGCAGGGAGCCCGATGTGGGGGTCCATCCAAGGACCCTGGGATCATGACCTGGACCGAAGGCAGACGCTTAACCGACTAAGCCGCCGAGGCGCCCTCAGTTTGGATGGTTTTAAAATTGTTTCTTACGTTATTCCTCAACCCCGCTCCTAGCTTCCAGGACTCATTTGTCAACAATTGCTTCATTCATTTGGGAAGCCCGGTTTAAAAAAAAAAAAATCTCCACCCTTATAAAGTATACAGTCATCTCTATTTTATCTAAACTTTGCAAATGTAAAATTGCTTTAGAGGGTAGCCTACCAAGTTTGTGTTTGTAATGGACCCTTCTCGTAAAGGACTCTGGGAGTTCCTGACCTGGCAGAGCACGGTCATCTTGTTCCTTGTGCTGGGTATCTTCAGTTCTGAGCTCCCATGTGCCTCCACACCCAGTCTGCTGCCTTCTCTATTCTGCACTGTGCCCTTCGAGGCTGAATGTTATGGGCCCATCAACGCCTTCCTTGCCCTCTGGCCCCTGGTTGGCTTGGGCCAATGGGGAGCACAGTAGGAGATGGGGGGAGGGAGGAGAGGGAGGCCAGGCAGTTACCAGCCTTCTAGTACTGGGCCGTCCTAGCTTCCTGTTTGTTTCTCTACCCCTTCTCACACACTTGCAAAGACTCCTTCTGTTGAACTCCCTTCAAACTGCCCATGTGTTCCCTGCCAGGACCCTAACTGATAGACTCCTCCCCTTCTTTTATCCTATAATCCAACCGCTGCGAGGCCACGCAGATTTTATTTTCTAAAAGATTTTCCCCTGATTTTTATTCCCACAACCACCAAAATCATGGCCTTCAGACCTTTTCTGAACCAGGATGATTGTTGCTAGCTAGGATCCTACCTTTCCGTTTTGCCCTTTTCAACCCATGCCCTATACAATACCGGGTTAATAATCTTCCCAAAGGTCTCCTTCAGGAAGCTAGGGCTTTCTTATGAACAGAACCTCGTGCCAGCTTCAACAACAGCAAAGCATGCTCATTTTCAACCAGAGCGTTTGGTTCTTCTGATCCTATCATTCCAGAGCTTTGCTCTATGGCCAATTCAACTTCAGATTCAACTCCATCCCCTGGGACCCGAGGCCAGTGAGCTCACGTGATTTCTCCTCATCCTCACGACAACCCTGCACTTTGGTATTATTGTTCGCATTCTATACGTGATAAAATTCAGGCTCAAAGACGTGAGCTTTCAGGTCCAAGATCACGGAGTACATCACAGATCTTGCATTTGAACTCAGGAATCCGTACCCCCGAGCCCCGGTTCTTACAGCCCCAGAATGGTGTCTGCTTATCTCATGATAAGGGTGATAGGACCCTTCGATGCTCTCTTTAGCAAAACAGCCTACTCCAGAACAGTAACCTTTTGGCATGCCAGTCCACGACAGAGCCCATGGAAAGGGTCAGAGGACAGGAAGAGCCAATGAAATGAAGGAGGATGGCTCTTGGCACTGTGGTGCATGGTGCGCGTGACGCTCTGCACCCTGGAGGAGGGGCTGGTGCTGAGCTCTGTGCGTAGGAAAGCCACCACTTGCAGGAGCTCTGGGAGTTCGGACCCACGTGAGGAGAATGGCATTTATGGGACGCAGCATCGACCCTGGCGCTCGGGGCTTCTGGAGCCTGGGGTAAACTCAATTTCCCCCGGCTTTGGACCAAGGGCTTGGGAACTCCCAGGGCCAACCTGGGAACAGGAGACACGGACAGGGAAAACCCAATGAGCCCCTGTTGCCTAACAATTTATTGTTGCCCATTAGATGGCAGTGCCTCTGTGGCTCCAGGGACCGTGTGAACGGGATGGGTCTGGGGTCAGCTCCTTCCTTGCTGCGCGGGTTCGGGAAAGTTGCCAGCGGTCACAGGGACGAGCGAGGGATGACAGACAGGGCTCTGAAGGAACAGAGCCAGGGCACCAGGGCAGCATACCTCAGGGGGGACATTCCCTTGGCTGCGGGGCCTGGAGGGCCTTCTGCCTCGTCGGTGCCCCCACCCGACTCCCTCATCCCAGAATTACCCCTTCCTCTCAAGCTCCTGCCCTGCTGTGTACCGCAGCTCAGCTAGATTTTGGAGGAAAGGATTCCAAGGACACTAGAAGCGCACTGAGGAGTGGCTGACGGAGCTCTCCCCTGGTGTCCCATCCGAGCCACGCGGGTCTCCTTTATGAATAAAGACAATTCGCGTCTGTGTACAAAGCATTTTCTCCTGATCCCGCCCAAGCCTCAAAAATCACACTTGTGGTATCCTCGATTTATGACCACGGTGTGACATCTGAGAGGCTGAGGGATCTGCTGGCTGATGACACAGAGTCCACAACGACAACCACCGTGATGACCACAGTGGTGGTGAGAACAGCCTGACCACCATTGCTGACACGGGGCCAGCTGTGGCCCGGGCACCACACTCTGTATTTGGCATGCTGTGTCCATATTTCTCTCCATTCCACATGAAGCGCATCCCGTCACCCCCATTTTGCAGGCGAGACAACCATGCCGAAGACCGCATGGCTAGCAAGTGAAAGACGAGGACCTGAACCTGGGGCCGGCTGAGCCCGGAGCCCGACTCTATGAGCTCTCACACGCTGCCCCGAGACCTCAGCCCCGAAGTCCTCTTGCCCAGATGAAGTGAGTGTCACTTCATCATCCTCTCATGCTTTGCCCCCACGTTGGTGGTGCCGTCTGAACCACTGATCAGGAACGGTGACACTGTCAAAACGCAATGCGTTTCATAACCCAACAGCTGACCGCTTGAAGAAGTTAGTGGATATTATTAGCTACAAGGTGTCATCCACGAAACTGGAGTGGTAACGCCGTCTCCTAGGCTGGGGGTGACAACTGGGGAGACCATACAGGTGTGATAGCGAGCACAGTGACCGGTGGAGGGTGAGGACCCAATACATGGAAGGGAGAGGAAAACTGAGGAAGGCTGTTTCTTAGGTTCAGTTTCAGGCATGAGGATTAAGTAAGAATTTCACACCCCAAAGGGGAGAGCTTTGTGCTTACATCAGGTCACCTCCAGGACCTCCTGCCACCCCAAGGTCCCTATATCCTTATGACCTTGTCATTGCTTCACTCACGTGAGGTCTGATTTCTCTTCTCTCCATTTGCAGACTCTCGGGGTGGGGGGCAGCCTCAGGGATGATGGAGCCCCTCCCCCGAGCCCTGAGCACGAGTGGCCCAAGTGTTCCCTGGGGTAGCCCTTAGAGAAGCACTTCTCATGGGGACCTCAGCGGCTGCCCAGGTCATTCTACTCTGTTTATCTTCCACTACTCCTGGAAAATAAACACACTCTTCCTACTTAAAAAAAGTATATGAGGCTGGAATAGCATTTTTGTTAGTCCTCATCTTCTGTGGTATTCAACTCTATTGGTTGTTATTTCTTTAAAAAAAAAAGTAAAAGCTGTTTCCTTCTTTTAGGAATATTCAGTGTTGCTAAAGGGACAAGAGAAAAGGGCAGGGCCAGCTGCTTGTGAACTTATCTCTTAGTTTCTTGAAAAATAGATGAGCCATCTTTCTCTCCTATCATTCAGTGAGAAAGGACTCCCATAAAATACATCTTTCCCCTAGAGATAGCGAGAAGTGACAGGCAACTCACATCTTTACTTCTCTGAAAGCACGCAAAGGCAAACATGTGGCTCACTGAGGTGATCAGGTCTACAGAATTTTGCTCTTTTCTGGAGCCTGGTATGAAGCCAAAGCACCGTTCCTGACTGTCAAAATCAAGAGGCAAAATTCTTTGGCTGGAAGAGGCAGAGGGAGTTCAGCCACACTTGCTTAGCAGAGCTATGTAATGCACAAAGGAAGACAGCAGAGAGATGAGTCATACAAATACATAGTAAATAAATATATTTCATTTCCATCTCCCTGGCTTTTGCTTTGTTTTCCTCCCCTCCATGCCAACAGCCTTGAAATGGAGGGAGGGTGGAGAAACAGTGGCTTTGCTCTGGACACAGCCTCAGAAGGTACTGATTTTTCTGGCCTCACTGTTCAGCTCTAGCTTTTTAAGAAGAAACTTACAGATTTAGATTCAACCCTTCTTATTTTACAGATCAGCAATCTGGGATCCAGAGAGGAGACTGATGGGAAAGTCGCAGACCCAGGGAACCAAATGTTCTTCAGGTTCTCTGCTTCAACAATCCCACCTGCTACTGGAAGGACCCAGACAAGCTGAGCTGATGAGGAGGCCGGAGGGG
Organism: Ursus maritimus; assembly: GCF_017311325.1. Lineage (NCBI taxonomy): Eukaryota > Metazoa > Chordata > Mammalia > Carnivora > Ursidae > Ursus > Ursus maritimus. The sequence goes on from NW_024423897.1 coordinate 23,660,549, forward strand.
GACCACTTGAACCCAGACCTCCTGTCCAGGGTGGCGGTCACAGTGGGTACCCGTGGTCAAAGGGACTACACTGAAGAGAAACGGCCGGGGCCTCCTTGTATTTCTACTTGCATTTCTCAGCAGCTGAGGCCCAGCCCAGTAGCAAAATGTCTGGTCCTATCTCTGCAAAGCAGTTGCTGCCTCTGGCATGTTAGCAATCTTGGCCAAGGGGCTTGTCCCTTTCCTCTCTTCTCAGGATGGCTACACAGCCTGTAGGTGTGTGGACAAATCAGCCCCAGGCCCATGGGGCTGCAGGCCCAGGAGCAGGACATTTCACAATCTCCAGACCCAAAGGTGGCTTCCTGGTGATTTGTTTATCAAACTGCTCGTTCCCAGCCCACTGCCTGCCCACATCCACCCACCACCAGCCCCAGGGCCAGCCTCCCTTGCTCCTCCCAGCTTCAGGACAAGTCAGGCCCTCCATGGCTTTGCAGCTGTGTGCACGGAGGTCTCCTCAGAGCCCCCACAGTCAGACAATGGCCACGTTCGTTAGTGCTTCCTAGGCCTTCCCAGGCATTGCTAGAAGGAGACAAGCAGCCTTCCCCGCAGAGGCAAGTGCCGCTGCCAGTAAAACATGAGCAACATTCTCATGAAAAGCCGGACCCACATTCCTCTTCTGGGGAGCACGGAGAGGACCAGAAGGAGTCTGGGGGCCATGTGTCCACCCCGATGCCAGGCTTCCTTCTTCCTTCCAGACAGCCCCAGCGCAGGCTCCTGCACCTCCCGCCCCCACCCTGTTCCCATGGCAAAGGAGAGGAGGACCCACTTACTGCTCGTGTTCATGGTGATGCCTTTGCACTGGGTCTTTCATTCAACACGGAGGACCCGGTTGCTTTTTAAATCTTGCGATCTTCCGACCTCACTCATCACCTGGGGGGTGAAAAGGCAGTCCAGTGCCAGCTCTGTATCCTCAGGTGCTCTCTCTCCCTCTGCCGTCCCCCTCGGCAGTCTGGGCTGCAGCCACTGGCCTTGAAGGCGAGTGGACTAACAAGCGCAGGTGAGAGCAGGGAGGAGGCGGCGGTGGCGGGAGGACACGCGCGCGGGGTCCCGCTGCCCCTCGGACCCCGGTGCCGGGCAGAAGCGGGGCTGGCAGCGCCGGCCCGCGCGCACCCCCGACTACTCCAGCCCTGCGGCTCCGGAGCCCAAAGGGGGTGTGGACCACGGGGAGGCAGGGCGGGGGCAGCGCGTCCCCGCCCGGCCTCGGGAGCAGCCACCGCCCCGGGACCCACCTCTCGGCCAGCGTCGGGAGCCAGAGGCCCCTGCCTGGGCCCCTGCGACCGGCTCATGAATCCTGGTCCTCGTCTGGAGTCTCGAATTCCAAGGCGAGCAAAGCGAAATAGGAGAGCTCGACATCCATGATGCGGGCTCGCGGGGTGGCAGCGCGGGGGGTGCGGCCGCTCGCTGCCGCCACCTGCTGGACGCGCCGGCGCGTGGCCAGGCCCCGCCCCGCCGGGCTTCTACCGGGGCCCTGGGGATGTGATGGCGGGATGGAGGGGTCCCTTGCGCCCTGGGGCCGGCGGGGGGGGGGGGGGGC